>NW_024082218.1:0-228375 GCF_003009895.1 Hyaena hyaena | reverse complement strand
TTCTGTTGCTTCATTATTGGTGTATAAAAATGCAACCGATTTCTGTACGTTGATTTTGTACCCTGCAACTTTACTGAATTCATGGATCAGATCTAGTAGATTTCTGGTGGAGTCTGTCAGGTTTCCTATGTAGAATATCGTCTGTGAAAAGTGAGGGTTTGACTTCTTCTTTGTCAATTCTGATGCCTGTTATTTCCTTTTGTTGTCTGATGGCTGATGCTAGGACTTCCAGCACTATGTTAAACCACAGTGGTGAGAGTGGACATCCCTGTCGTGTTCCTGATCTCAGGGGGAAAGTTCTCAGTTTTTCCCCGTTGAGGATGATGTTAGCTGAAGGCTTCTCATAGATGGCTTTTATAATGTTTAAGTAAGTTCCTTCTATCCCAAGTTTCTCAAGGGTTTTATTTAGAATGGATACTGTATTTTGTCAAAGGCTTTTTCTGCATCTATCAACAGGATCATACGGTTTTTATCTTTTCTTTTGTTGATATGATATATCACATTGATTGATTTGCGAATGTTGAACCAGCCCTGTAACCCAGGAATGTATCCCACTTGATCTTGGTGGATAATTCTTTTCATGTGCTGTTGGGTTCAATTTGCAAGTATCTTGTTGAGGATTTTTGCATCTGTATTCATCAAGGATATTGACCTGTAGTTCTCTTTTTTACTGGGTCTCTGTCTAGTTTGGGAATCAAAGTGATGCCTACTTAATAAAATGAGTCCAGAAGTTTTCCTTTGATTTCTATTTTTTGGAATAGCTTGAGAAGAATGGGTATTAATTCTGTTTTAAATGTCTGGTAGAATTCCCCAGGGAAGCCATCTGGCCCAGAGCTCTTATTTGTTGGGAGATTTTTGATAACTGATTCAATTTCCTCACTAGTTATGGATGTTTATATTTTCTATCTCTTCCCATGTGAATTTTTGTAGTGTGTGTTTAGGAATTGGTCCATTTCTTCTAAGTTGTGTAGTTTGTTGGCATATAGTTTTTCATAGTATTCCTTGATAATTGCTTGTATTTCTGAGGGGTTGGTTTTAATAAGTCCTTTTTCATTCATGATTTTGTCTATTTGAGTTCTCTCTCTTTTCTTTTTGAGAAGCCTGGCTAGAGGTTTGTCATTTTTGTTTATTTTTTTCAAATAAGCAGCTCTTGATTTCGTTGATCTGTTCAACTGTTTTTTTTTCTCCTTTGGTTTCTATATTGTTTATTTCTGCCTTGGTTTTTATTATTTCTCTTCTCCTACTGGGTTTGGGGTGCTCTTGTTGCTCTCCCTCTAGTTCCTTTAGGTGCGCTGTTAGATTTTGACCTTGCGCTTTTTCCAATTTCTTGAAATAGGCCTGGAGTGCAATGTACTTTCTTGTTAGGACTGCCTTTGCTGCATCCCATAGAGTTTGGATTGTATTTTCATTTTCATTTGTTTCCATATATTTTTAAATTTCTTCTCTAATTACCTGATTGGCCTATTCATTCTTTAGTAGGGTGTTCTTTAATCTCCGTGTTTTCGGAAGTTTTCCAGACTTCTTCCTGTGATTGATCTCAAGTTTCATAGCATTGTGATCTGAAAGTGTTCATGATTCATGATTTTGATTGTTGTTAATAGAAACTCAATTGAACTTACCTTTTAATAAAAGGTTTTAAATGTTTTATTTATTTCTGAGAGAGAAAGAGAGAGAGAGCGAGAGAGAGAGAGAGAGAGCATGAGTAGGCAAGGGTCAGAGAGAAAGAGCCACGGAATCTGAAACAGGCTCCAGGCTCTGAGCTGGCTGTCAGCACAGAGCCTGATGCGGTGCTTGAATCCCCAAACCATGAGATCATGACCTGAGCTGAAGTCAGATGCTTAACCAACTGAGCCACCCAGGTGCCCCTGAACTTACTTTTAATAAAAGGAATTCATTGGTTAGTATAACTGGGAAGACCACAGGTAGATGGGCTTCAGGCACAGGTGAATTCAGGAGTTTTAATGACGTGTTCCATGCTTTGACTTTCTCCCTCATTCCTGTTCTTTTTTCCTCTTCATTTCCTGGCTTCTCTGAGGTGGCTCTACTCTTATATAGGCTCATGGGATGCGGTGGGAAAGATGGATGGTGACAGTCTCAAGATAGAAAATTATGAGCTAAGGTTCTAAATTACTGAGTTTAAATCTGAGGCATAACCTTGTGCCCAATCACTGGATCCTGGAAAGAAATATATGGTCATCCTAGGCTGTGATGTATGTCAAAAGGGGTGGTCCCATGACAACTGTGTTAAATATCTGAACTAGAACTAATGAGGTGGATAGGAAGAATAGAGTCAGGATAGTACATTAATCTCCTCCCAGAATCATGACACTCCTGGGGCAGAAGGAAACTTAAAGTTCATCTATCTATTGTTTAACCATCCATTGAGAACATCTATATTTTTTCTGCAAATCTGGAAAATAAAATTGAGGCTGTGTTTAATAACATTGATTTTAGAGGATTAATCAGCATTTTTTCTTAAAATACACAGATATTTATTTTACATAAAACAACTGAAACAGTAAATAATTACCTATGTAAAAATGGATTAACATAGCCATTTAAATGTGTTAAAAATCCCTTTAGTTATAATCACTAGTCGTACCATCCATTCACGAATGCTATTCTCTTGCTGCTTTACAAGGAAATGAAAAAAAAAAATTGTTCTTCTCGAAAAGGAGAGAATGATGGTTCAAGACAGAAATATGAAAAAATATTGTGACAAATTTTAAGTATATAATTCTAGATTGAGAGAATAGAGTACAGAGCTGAATTTTTATTGGGTTCTAAAATGAATTTGTGAATATGTTTTGCAAAAAAGGGGTAGGATTGTAGATGAGACCTCATTAATATGCCAGCTTATTTTGATCCAAGAGTTATTGTAAGAGGAAGGTACACGGACTGGGGGCTTGTAGGCTTGGTTAGAATGTAAGTGGGTGCCATATACAATGAATGGTCAGTTCAGCCATCATTGACTACCGGCTATAGGAGGGGTGCTTTGGTAAGTGCTTTGTATTCATTAGCTTCTCACAAAGGTGAGTGCTTTGAGTGGTTCCATTTTACAGTGAAAGGACCTACGACTCAGAGCAATAATAATGTGTCACAGAGCTAGAGAATAGCAGTAGTAGGACTTGAACTTAGGTCTGTCTGGCCCTGAGCCCATATCCTTAAGTATCACCGTATTATCTAGTGTGTTGAACCAATCAGAATTTCCATTTTTTGTGTGGTTCAAAATAGTTATGTATCAATTATTTCATACGATGAAAGAATGTGCATGGAACTGGAACTTTTAAATGTTAAAGAGATGATCTTTATATTTTCTCCCTTTAAGACCTCATGTGAGAAGGGTAAACATTCATAAAGTCTCTTCTTTCATAGTTCAGAGAAAAAAATCTTTCTCCTAATTTCCATTCTAGGTAAATGCAATAAAAAGTTTGAATTAATAGTCTTACTTATCACAAGCAGGGAATTGCACAAAAATCTCATTATAAAGTTCAAGTGACATGATATTAATTTCTTGATTTACCATAGCAGGTGGTTGTGAAACTAAAATGGAAAAAAGTAATGCCAAATTGTAGAATGCTATCACGATTCCTTGTTTTGTGACTGTGGGCAAGTAACTGGACTTAATTCAGTCACACCAATTTAATATGCTTTATAGAGTTACTGTGAAAATGAAATTAGAAAATTGAGGTAAAGAACTTAGTATAGTGGCTGGATAAATTTTCCATTATTGTTATTGTCATCTTATTTCCATATTTTTAACTGTATATTTGGGAATTGTATCCTTTTGGGATATTCTGAGATGGTTTGCTGATATGTGTGAGCTAGAGGCTAATGAAATAAACAACTTAGAAATGAGTGCATAAGGACTCCCAGGCTGTTGAAATGTGGCTCTGCTACCTAAGCCGGTGGTGCTGTTTATGACCAAAGCTTCTTTCAGAGTTTAAATTTTATTTAATGGAAAGCATCCAACTTTATTACCTGAGCTGCATGCGAGAAATTTAGGAACCTGCCATTCAATGATGCTCTGGAGTGTTGCTTATCTGCACGTTTGCTCTTTCTCCCAAAAAAAGACCCAAGATATTAAGTTTGTAGCAGGCATAGCGACTTTAAAAGTTAAAAGACGCTCTCTCCTTCTCTTGCTGAAAGGCTCCTTCTTTCTCAGAGCTCTCACCAGAATTTACAGCCACAGTGAGTCACTAAGTTCCGCACTTCCCGGCATTCGGAAGAGTCAAGTTCTGCAAGCTATTCTTAGCTGTTCCCCACCCTGTAATGCAAGATACTGGATGAACTTGCGAATGACACATTGTAATAAGACAAACAGGGTGGATTGTGTCCACTTGAGTTACCAAGTCTCTGTTTTCCTTGGTGTGATTAAGGAGGTGGGGTGGAGGGGAAGGGGGAAGCAAACAGTCTTCTTGGGTTTCCAGTGCTATCGCAGACATAGTGCCATGTGATGGAGCGTGCACTTACTGTCAAAACATGCTTCTTTGCAATCCTTTGGATTTTCATGCCACCCTTCCCCACCTATAATGAGCACTAAATTAAAGATATCAAAACAGATATAATCTATATTTCATTTGCAGGATCTCATTGTGATTGGGAATAATTTAGATAGAAATAGTGGCTGTGTTTTTGAATGAGTAGGTTACATCATCACATGCGTAAACAAGGTAACATTTTCCCTGGCAGTTTGGCCATTAAAGTCAAAAATACACGTATAAACTATCTTTTCTCTAAGGAAATAACTCTACCCTACCCATTTCCCCAAGAAACTAGACCTCTCAATTTAGCAGAAGGAATGCACGTATATTCCTTATAGTACCATCATTATTTTTTATATGTCTGTTTCTTGAGTATACTTTTTTCATCTATATGACTCTAGTACATATGCCAGACATATAGTAGGTACTATATACCTGTACGAATAGTTAAATAAGTGTGTATAGATTGAAAATAGGATCATCTTAGGTATGTTCTTTTATGATCTGTTTTTCAAAATCTAATAAACATCATCAAAATTTTACATGCTATGTAAAATATGTAGAGATACATATTTTTAGTATGTGTCACTTACCAGCAGAATCTTAATTTATTTGCCTAGTCCTTTGTCTTGGACAGGGAGTTTATAATTATTAGAAAATGGTATGTTGCAATCTTTCCTTACTCATTAATTCAGTTGGCAAACATTGACTGGTTGCCTTCTTCATGCCATGCCCTGCTTAAACTCTGGGAATATCATAGCAAACCAACATCTTGGTAAGAATAGAGAGATAATAAATAAAATAAGAACAATATATAATATGGAATCAAGCTAATCACTATGAGCTGCTAGTTTTCTTAGTATGACACATGAATAAACATAATTATTAAACATACATAAAGAAATGTTCAAATGTGATCAGTACTATGGAGAAAGTTAAATACAGAGTGTTGGCGAGAAATTTTAAATGGAATGTTCAGGGACAGCCCGAAAAGATGACACTTGAAGGAGAAGAGCACCTGCTAAGCTCCTTAAGGGCAAGGATTATGTGTTTTGCTCATCCTTATGTGGAGATCCTTGCCTTCATGAAGCTTAGAATCTAGGGTCACACGTTTTCTGGGTTATTTCCAAGTTGTGAGATTTAGGATGATTTTTGTATTGTGTGTGTATGTATGTGCATAAATATACATATAGAATTTTCTACAATAACCACATGCCACTTTTTTTTTTAATGTTTTATTTATTTCTAGGAGAGAGACAGAGAGAGAGAGAGAGAGACAGCGTGAGTAGGGGAGTGTCAGAGAGAGAGGGAGTCATGACCTAAGCAAAAGTCGGACGCTTAACCGACTAAGCCACCCAGGCGCCCCACATGCCACTTTTATAGGAAGAAAAATGACATCTTAAAAACAACACTTGTTTAAATTATTTTGTTTGCATGTCACACTGTGGATACATACCGGGATTGGAAGCCACCTCCTCTCTGAGCTGTATTCACTTGAACTACTATCTGAACTGAGACTCATTGGTCACGCACACAGTCAATTCTTTGATCTATGTGCAAGACTATGCATTTGCATCTTTAAATCTTGGCCGTCAGTTGACCAAGTTTGGGAATTTGTAAGATTTCATGACAAAAACTGAAACAGGACTCACAGAATGGCAGCTTGAACGTGAAAGGTCAAGCAGACCTTGGGGAGTAATTCATAGATGTTTTTGCTCATTTCTTCTGTCTCCTCTCCCCACTTTGGGAAGATGTTGCTGTCTCCCATTGTTGGAGGTCATTCTGCTCCCTGTGTCTCTGATAGACTGCTCCAGGAACTGATGCACCAGGGAGCACTTGTGGAAAGGAAACAATGGGAGACCCAGGAGTGAGAGACCTATTCTGCTTTTGAGAGAATGCTTTTATATTTTTGTGTAGTGTGTTTTTAGTTCACTCTGTTATACTGAAAAAGCCCAAATCTCCTATATGTGAAAAAAAATGCTAAACCCCATTCTCTGGAAGCTTACCAGTAAGAATGCCTTTATTTCTATAGCCATTGTCTACTTTGATATAAAATTCCTAGTTCTTTTTAGTGAAACATTTCTCTTACAGAGTGAAGAAGAAAGCTTAAAAAGTACTTTTAAGGAAGGAAGAAAGGAAAGAATTTGCTTAGCAGTTCGTAATATGTATTAGTTTTATTCACTCCTGGCATTTGCATAGAAGCTGATATGTTCCAAATCAATTTTACATCTCTTCTGTGATTGTCACAATGGTCTAAAGTAGGAATGTTATTTTTGTATATGCTTTGTAAGTGAGAAAACTAAGGTAATATAAAGATAAGAAAAATGCTCAAGGCATAAAGTTAACATTTATTGAGAGCTTTCCTGTATCAGGTAGGATTCTGAGGACTTTATATGTACTTACTCTTCACAATAACCCAGATGATTTTGGTATTATTTCTTTTTTATATTTTGGTATTATTTCTATTCTCATATATCAGGAAATGAGGCATTGAGAAATTAAGTGACTTGGTCCAGGACAGGCACAGCTGGTTAGTGGCAGAGATGACGTTTACCCCTGCAGAACTCTGGTTCTAACCCAAAACACTGGAAACTACCCTGTATGACTGCTCCACCGGCATTGAAAGGAGATGGGGGCTGTGTATGATTATGAGTCTTGGAAAGTCTCTAAGCTCTGGGGTTGTAAGCCCTGGCTTGGGTACTGCCTTGGGATGCAGAAGGAAGTTAAATTAATTTTGGTATTTTTATACCTATTACGGTAAACTCAGCATAAAATCTATTCCTTGCAACTCTATTACATTCAGTTATCCAAAAAGGATAATGAACTAGTGAAATACCTATAAATGTGAATTCAAAGGGATAGTAGTTGTTTTTTGGTAGTAGGACCAGCATTCTTAGGAAATGTTGAGGATGCAGATTTCTCCCAAATTTCCTCCCTCCTGCAGGAATCTCTTTATGACAGCCATGACAGATAGTAACCTATTTCTGCTTGATCAGTCATGGCAAGTCCTTTACTTTTTGAGACAGTTTGTTCTATTTCGGGATAATTAGTTGTTGTGAATTTCATATATATCTCCCAACACACACACGCACACTCACACGCACATGCACACATGCATGTAGGATAGAGATTTACATCCCGAATATAGTAAAATGTTTTGCTTTAAGGATTCCAGGACACGGCGTGTAATCTCTGCAATTAAATCGAGCTCCAGTTGCTCTGCTTTTATCAAGAGGCTTTAGGAGATCTTTACACACTGTTTGAGACAGGGAGGTAAAAATAGAAACAAAATGATCAACAAATGTACTAATAGTTTTTAACAGGAGAGAAAAATCTGACCTGTAACAATACACTGTTAACTTCCATAGTTACTTCCACTTTATCTCAGAAACTTTCACTATAAAGCTAGGTTAAAGAAGTTAGAATAATGTAAGCAATAATTTTGGCTTACAGGCTTGGAACAAAAATAAATTTGCACTATATGTAAAAATGTGTGTGTGTGTGTGTAAAGGAAGTGAAAAGAGAAAGATGTAGGAACATTAATTGGGCAAATTAATTGAAAGGCTGTTTTATAACTGGGTCTTTCTTTTCAAATGCCAATATTTCAAGTATTAAAATTCAGTTTGATAAGTAATTATCAAGCATCTTCCAGGTGTCAGACTTTGTGTTAGGTACTGAGAATACAGTGGGAAAAACACAGATATGTTTTCTCTCTCTCTAGGGCATTGTATTTGTGCATGTTCCTGCAAAGGGCATCAGTGGGACTGAAGTTCAGGCAACATTCTGCCTGATAAGCTTGTGCCTTGGTGTGGGGCCGCATCTGCTCAGGGAAACGGGGACCTTTATCTAAGCAGCACACATGTGCCATATGGGCTTATGGCCACCTGCCTGCCTTTATAGGGCTTACATTCTAAAAAGAAAGGCAGCCTTTAAAGAAATAACTATGTGATCATTTACAAAAGAGAAGCATAAGACATAGGGTTATTTAACCTATGGGAAATAACCTTCATGGAAAGCCTCCTTCAGAAAGTGACATTTAAGATGACTACTAAAGAATATGACTTGGAATGGAAGCCACATTAGTTGAGATAAAAATAGCCAGCTCCCTTCCCTGTACCTCATACAAAAAGTTGTTGGTGAATTGGCCCCTCAAACAAATAACAAATACTGGCTTAAAGACAATTGCTGTAATTCACAGTGAGTTGGGATAAGAACCCAATATTGAGGGGAGGACAAAGAGAGATAGAAGCAGAAAAGGGAGGGACTGCAGAGAAAGTTACATGGACATTGACTTAACTATTTCTTTCACTGCAGTAAATTGGAGCTTAAAACTCTATAGTTGAACCTGGCTGTTTTCAACAACAACAACAACAACAACAACAACAACAAGAAGCAGGGAAAGTTCTACCAGTCAATAATAGTAATAATAAATGATTATTATTAAATAATATATAATAATTTAATAATTATTAAATAATAATAAATATTATTAAATAATGTATAATAATTTAATAATTGTTAAATACTAATAAATATTATTAAATAATGTATAATAATTTAATAATTATTAAATACTAATAAATATTATTATTTAGAAACTGATATTTGGTTGGGTATACTTTATTTTTTATTTAAAATAAAAATAAATGTCCAGTGTGGGCCTTGAACCCATGACCCTTAGATTAAGAGTCAGCTAGGGACCCAGGTCGGGTATACTTTTTTTAAGGCCCAGAGGAAAGAGGGAGAATGAGAAGGAAAGGGAGAGGGAGGAAGGGAGGGAGAGAGAGAGAGAGAGAGAAAAATATAGAGAGAGGGAGGGAGGATATGTTGACTACTGTATCTTTAGAGATATGAACCAGTGTATTCAGATAGCTTTCTCCAGGGCTCTGACTTGCCTTCTCTCATTCCCTTGCTCTATTTGTTTCTACCCAAATGTGCCACTTCTACTCTTTTGGATAGAGTAAAAGACTGTGTTTAGGCTTCAAATCAATTCAGATTTTTTTAAAAAAGTATTTTTATTTATTTCTAGGAGAGAGAGAGAGAGACAGCGTGAGCAGGGGAGGGTCAGAGAGAGAGGGAGACACAGACTCTGAAACAGGCTCCAGGCTCTGAGCTGGCAGATAGCACAGAGCCCGATGCGGGGCTCAAACCCACGAACGGCGAGATCATGACCTAAGCGAAAGTCGGACGCTTAACCGACTAAGCCACCCAGGCGCCCCTCAATTCAGATTTTTAATCGAAACCTGTCATAGGGGAATCTGGTAGTTGGACAGTTATTAATAAAACGTTACTTTGATTTATCTTTGTGCCTGAGACTCCCTTGGAATTCCTTGGAATTAAGGTGATTGGCAAAACTCAGGCATTTCTGTGTGTTTTGCCATAACAGTGTCAAATCATTGCTACTGATTCTGTTAATACTCCCGCTTTATTCTTAAAATTGAAAGGAGATTAATGTATGAGGAGGAAAAATACTTGAGTAAATAGGATATGGATTAAAACTTGACGGCAATTATTAAAATTTTGGAATGTGAGTGTCAGAAGGGAAATCATAATCTGCAAATTTTCCATCTTGTGGAAATGATATAGATACAAAGGTGCAAAGTTATACAATTAGTGAGTCAGTGACCCTAGATTCACCAAAATATTCTTTTAAATATCCTACTGACCATAAACAGCTATGGTCATATTTATTTTTAGTATTACTGGCGTGTTTAAAGGCTAGCATTTATTTATAGTGATTGGTTTATTCAGGTAATGGTTGTTTAGAGAGTAAAAGAGAATGGTAGCATATGCCTAACTTTGTTCTCTATGAATGAAGAACACTTTATGAATGGAGTGATCACTCCATTAAACTGGTCAAATTTAGTTATTTCCTCCAATGTGTGTTTCCTTGTTTAGTTCTCAAAATATTTTGAAACTTGATAGAAAATTAGATTCATTCATTCATAATGGTATGCATTGATTTCTGTGAAAGGTCTGTTGAAAAAGTAGACTTTGGTTAAAAGGGTTTTAAGATAGTATTTTAAATTCTCTTTTCTAATACTATTACACTCACTTTATAAATGTAGGGAATTAGAGTAGTGGAAAAATTTAAATGACATATTAAATTACTATGTGTCTGGAGAAATCTTGTGTAGCTTCAAATATTCTCCCAGAAATGCCTAGATACCTCAAGAAACACTGAAAGCTATAGTTATCTACTCTGCTTTTTAAAGATGACAATATTATGTCTTAAATATGTGGCATTATTGCCAAAATTATAAAGTGTTTCATGCTTAAATGACATTTTCCTGGCGTTTAAATGAGTTATTTTAGCAACCCTGTCTTCTTAACAAGTTCACCTGAGATGTAAGAAGTCTTGAGAGAATTGATTTACCTGATTGTAAGTTGACCTTCCACTGTTAAAACCAATATTCATAAATGTCTCCAAAGGGTCAAGTGAGAGAAAACAGGAAGCAAATCTCAGGTGAGGGAGAATGTTTGTTGGCTACATGTTTAATGATTATGTGTGTAAGTCAAAGTTGCCAGATGTGACTCCCACTTTGGATTCTGACCTGAGCCATGCTACCTCATTTACTCTGCCTCTAGTCATTCAGCTAATACATATTTTAATATCATGTAGATATCTTTAGATATATTTTAATGTTTTATTTAGTTGAGAGAGAGAGAGAGAGACAGAGAGAGAGAGAGAGAAAGAGAGAGCGAGCACGCAAGTAGAGGAAGGACAGAGAGAGAGGAGATAGAGGATCCAAATCCGAGTCTGTGCTAATAACACAGAGCCCCATGTGGGGCTCAAACTCACAAACCATGAGTGAACCAACTGAACCACCCATGCACCCTGATATCTTTAGATGAAAATGAATCTGTGGGATGGAGGTGGGAAGCATTTTTGCTATCAAGGGCAATACGTTAGTCAAGGGCAGTGTGAATAACAATTATTCTAATATCTTATTTTTGGAACTAGATAGCTGCCAAAGAGAATAGAGAACAAAAATCATTTCACAAGGGCAATACATTAGCAGGGAGGGACTTCGAAAAGAGGAGAGGAAAGAAGCAAAAGAAGAAGGGTCAATCACGATATGAAGATAGAAAAAAAGACACATCAAGAAAAAATATGACATATGATTGATAGAGAAAGAAGACACAAACCAATACATATTTAGCAACGATGGTCTGGGGGAGGAAAGTAGGTGGCAAAGAGGAAAGAGAGCTAGTGATGTTCACTGGGGACATGGACTGAGGTTTAGACTTTTATCAGTTCTTTGGGTAAGGAATTGTAAGTCTGTGTTGTGTTTCACAATTCTAGCCATAGTGGACAATGATGCAGTGGTGGAAAGGGGTAGGTAGTATGGAAAGGGGTCAGCATCCCTGGGAGAAGCATATGGGCTCTGAGAAGCATTCACCTACAATTTGTTAGTTTCACTCATCTAAGCAGCTTTCCCGACTTGGTTTTGCTTTGTGAATATCTTACCATATTAGTAGAAAAATGGCTGACTCAGGAAGAAGATGGAGGCAAGAACATGAAGATGTTTCAGTTACCTGAATGACTTGTCTTGAGGACAAGGACCAGATAAGCAATGGACTAAACTATATCAGGAGGGCTGACTTCTAGACTGTTCCTGCCAGCTGTGTAGGCCTGAGTTGATTACTTAAAATATGATTTATTCCCTTATCCATAAATGAGAGTAAAGCCTTGCTTTACTGGCTTGCCTTGAAAATCAAATGTAGCAGTGTATTTTTTTCCTAATTGTAAAGTGGACATCATAAGAAAGTTACCACTGTTACCATTCTTCCATTGGGTCTTGGGCTTTAAACTGGGCACCAGGCTCCAACTATTGAAGAGTTTATATAATTCCAGAGACAAAACTTACAAGTTGAATTTAAATGGCATTGCATAAATGAGACCTTTATGTATTAAGCATTGTGCTAGTGTCAGGATATAGGAATAAAATAAGACATCTTCCCTGCCCTCAGGGTATTTAGACAGGAGAATGAGTGTAAAAATAAAATAAATGTATGTTCTATTATAATGATATTAATGTGGATGTGAAGGCAGAAGAGAAGTGATCAGAGTGTTACAGGGTTAAACAGGAAAATCTCAGAAGACGTGGAAGTTAAAGCAAAAGTCAGTTTAGAAGCGCTAGTTAGGTTATAGTCCAAGGATTGCCTAGGGATTTGTGACAATCCCATTACTTGCTCATGTTGGTTCTGTATTTTTTAAACCACTGCCTTTTAAAACTCTTTCCTTTGAAATGTACTTATTTTTTCTCTACACATTTTAAACATTTCATTTTAGGAGATTTCTGGTCTTTTCCGGCTGACCTGATTTTACATTAGACACCTTTGTGATCAAAAAGGTAATAGCATACATAGACATAAATTCCAATCCTTCCCTATCTGAGTAACAGGGACAAATGAACCAAAGCAGAGAACAAATTACTTTCAGTATTATAACTATGTGGACTTTTTTGTAATGTTCCTTACTTCTAACCCAAATGCTGTCCTAATGTCTTAGTTCTTCCCCACAAGTCGTTCTTCCTGGCTCTCTTTTACTATTAATGATATTCTTGTCATTCCAAACACAAATTTCACTTCCTTTTTTTCCAACCTACACTCCCTTCTGTTGTCAAATTCTGACTAAAGCTTTGTTTAAAATGTTGTTGAATTCATCGCTTCTCGGCCTTTTGGCTAAGATCAAGTGTAAAATGTTGTTGAATTCAATCCATCTATTCTCCACAAGTCCTATTTCTGGGATATTTTAAGGGGCTTTTGCAAATCTCTCTCTTCATTCCATCATGCATATCACAGCCAGGTCAATAAATCAGGCTATTTACTTATTTAAAAACTTTGATGGTTCTCCTCCATGGTTAAGTCAGAATTACTCTAGACTTTAAGATGATCTATGATCTAGACTAGTCACCAGTCACTCACCTTTCTGAAGCCTCTACTGTAATCTGATTTACATGCTTTCTCTGAAAGGCGGGAGAGGAAGGGTAAGAGAGAGAGAGTAAGAGAGAGAGGGAGAGGGGCCTTTTCATTTTCCATTCCCAGGAGTGTCCTAGGATGAAGGGGAGAGAAAGGAGAGGTGAAGATAGAAAAATGGAGGTGGTACTTACCATGCCTCAAGAGAATTCTGCTCTAAGCCACTATTATTCCTGGCTTAACTTTAATATCTATTTCTTGTTTTTCTTAAGTGGAAAAAATAAGAAAGGAGATTATCCATGCTTATTGGAAAATAAATGAAAGTAGAGAAAAAAGTCAAGTTTAGAGTAGCCTTTTCACATATTTTTGAATAGGGATCAGATCTTGTGTCTGCTGCATAGTGGTTGCCCAATAAATATTTGTGGAATAAATAAATGAATGTTCAGGACCAGAATTAAAATGGGTGAAATTGTGAGATCTTTTGTTCTTTCCCTGATCACTCAGTTCCTCTACCTTCCCCATCACCTTGTTTCTCCTTTAACCTGAGAACTCTTGATGCTGTCTGCAACAGTGTGTATGCACTTGTGTGTGGGTATGTGCACTTTTAAAAGTTAATCAGAGGAAAAAATACATTTAAAGCTTACTGATTTTGTGGAGTTGCCTGAGTAGTATAGTCGGTTAAGCATCCTACCGGTTCAAGTCATGATCTCACAGTCGAGATCATGAGTTCAAGCCCTGCACTGGGCTCTGTGCTAATAGCTCAGAGCCTGGAACTTGCTTCAGATTCTGTCTCCTTCTCTCTCTGCCTCTCCTCCTCTCTCTCAAAAATTATTTTAAAAAGTTTTTTTTTTTAAATTCATTTTTAGAAGAGAGAGAGAGAGAGACAGCGTGAGCAGGGGAGGGTCAGAGAGAGAGGGAGATACAGACTCTGAAACAGGCTCCAGGCTCTGAGCTGGCAGTCAACACAGAGCCCGACGCGGGGCTCGAACCCACAAACCGCGAGATCATGACCTAAGCGAAAGTCGGACACTTAACTGACTAAGCCACCCAGGTGCCCCAACCTACGATATTCTTAACAATCTCCCACGACAAAGAATCATCTGGAGCAACAAGTGCTCAGCATGAGAAACCCTAACCAAGACAAACATATCTGTACGAGGATCTACACAAACCTGTGCAAGAACCCCAANACAGACTCTGAAACAGGCTCCAGGCTCTGAGCTGGCAGTCAGCACAGAGCCTGACGTGGGGCTCGAACCCACGAACCGTGAGATCATGACCTAAGCGAAAGTTGGGCGCTTAACCGACTAAGCCACCCAGGCGCCCCTCCTCTCTCTCAAAAATTAAATAAACATTAAAAATTAAAAATGAAATCTTGCTGATATTGTAATGTTTATAGGAAATATTTTGCATATGATAAAGATATTATGACTTTGGCATATTTAACAATGAATGGTGCATTAATTCTGTACATATGGTTAATTTTCTTGCTCATAATTTTGGTGTAAATGTACTGCAAGTAGGTATTAAGCAATTTGAATCATTTGGATTTATGTAGTCAGATACTGTTATAGTAAAAAGATTGCTCAATATAGACTCACCCTAAAAATCAAAACCTTTTAAAAATAGACATGATCAGATAGCAGAGGAGGCAGAGGTAGGGCAGTGATGTGTGTGTGTGTGTGGGTGGGTGTATGTGTGCATGCGTGCATGTGTGAACGAGCTTTCTTAGTACAGAGTCTGAAAATCTTGGTCCAGATTTTATTGGCCAAGACAGGTATTTATGCTTACAGGATCCATTTTTAGAATTCCACACTAAACTTAATTAGTACAAAGAGTTAGAAAAGACATTCATAGGTTTAAATTAAATAATTTATTTTTATCAGAACTTCTACTTAATATTTCATCGGAAACAAGTTTACTTTGCTTACAAGTAAACAAATTAAGTTTACTTTCGTTTACAAGGAAACATATTAGGTTTACTTTAGAAATTGTGCCTTGTTTGGACATCGCTTTCTGGAAGTTATAGTACTATTAAGTTCTCTTTTTCTAACTACTAAAATTGTTGTTTTTAGTGTGGAAGTAACTCAAATGTGTGGAGATAATTTTGACTTAAAAGACTGGAAGGAGAAATAAGATAAAAAGTTCGAGGGAGGAAAACCATGAGAGACTCTTAAATGCAGAGAACAAACTTAGGGTTGCTAAAAGGGAGGTGAATGGGGGAGATGGGCTAAATAGCTGATGGGCATTAAGGAAGGCACTTGTTGGGATGAGCACTGGGTGTTGTATGTAAGTGATGAATCACTAAATTCTTTTTTTTTTTTTTTAATATTTTTATTTATTTCTAGGAGAGAGAGAGACAGCGTGAACAGGGGAGGGTCAGAGAGAGAGGGAGACACAGACTCCGAAATAGGCTCCAGGCTCTGAGCTGGCAGTCAGCACAGAGCCCGACGCGGGGCTCGAACCCACGAACCGCGAGATCATGACCTAAGCGAAAGTCGGGCGCTTAACCGGCTAAGCCACCCAGGCGCCCCATGAATCACTAAATTCTACTCCTGAAATCATTATTACACTATATGTCAACTAACTTGGACTTAAATAAAATTTTTAAAAAAATACTAGAAGATAATAAAATGGAAGCCTGAGAAATTTTGGTGAACGCTGACTAATTTTTAATCCTCTATTTTTGTATATTAGCTCCAATCAATCCCGAAGTTAACAAGGTACACATTTATATGGAGTGTTATTGCATTGATCCAGTTCTGTGGAAAGGAGCATTAGAAGTCTGAAGATTGTCATCATATGAGGCCACTGGCTGCCGATGGCTAAAATATAGCAGCCTGCCCTTCATCTTGTTCCCCCATACCATATATGCCTGATAGGATATGGGTATTTGTTTGATCTGGGTGATAAGTAAGGGTGTGTGCTACAAGAATCTTTAGACTCCCTGATTTCTTTCAAAGCCTCTGAAACTTTGGTAACTGCAAGTTATACATTTGTCTCTTGTGTTGCTACAAGCTACAAGGTCAGCTTGTAGCCAGTACTCATGTGTATTTGCTATGGTTATTAGGACTACATTATAAAGAATCATTTCTTCTTACGTCAAAGCTGCCTCTAGTTAAGAAGAATTGAGGGTAGAGTTCTCCTATTCTTTGGGAAGAGGATCTGGATGCATATTCAAAGATAACTACTAATTATATAAAGAGAATTGTATGAAGCGTAGATGCTTACTCTAAATCATCATTTCTTCCAAGAGAGAAGCAGTCACAAAAATCCTAAACCTTAGCATAAAGACATTAGAGAACCTGTAAGGAAGGATGTACTAGTGAGATGTAGATTAGTTCTAAGTGAGGTTATAAATGTGGGATGCTCCAGGCAGGTCAATCTCAGACAGCATTTGAGACAGCTGGGTTGGGTTTGTGTGCCCTCCATTCTCCCGGTTTCTCCTGTTCTTCCCACGTGTTGTCTAAACCCCTCCAGGCAACCTCTGACTTACCCTGTCAGTATAAGTTTTTCACCCCTCCTTGACCTCATGTCAAATTTTTTGAGGATTCAATATTTTTACCTATGTAAATAATTTTCAATAGTGACAGAACTTATTTATGACTCTCAACTTTATATGTAATCATTTTTTTGATCTTTTCCAGCTTCCATATACACTAAATCATATGTAGTTATAATGAAAAGATATATATAATTTTGTATTTTGTCCATTCAGTTTCATTTTCTATATCCTTTCTACATTGATAACTATGGAGTCAGTCATCAAATTTCTGTACACATCTTGAACAATTTTCCTATTCTTGATTATTTGAGTTGTTTTTATATTTTCTCATAAAGTGATCTTATAAATGTCTTTGCTCTCTCTCTTTTTTTACTTCCAGTTATTTTCTTAGAACAACTTCTAGAAGTTATTATTAGAACAAAGACATAAGCGTTTTTATGTATCAGGTGAAAAGGATAAACCTTGTTATGTACCAGCAGGCATTGGGGCACACATTAGCCTGGCGTACCTCTAAAAGTGATAATAAGCAAATTCCTATTTATTAGTATTAAATGTGTACAACATATTTGTCTCATAAACCCTCATTAGCCTAGTACTTATGGTTTTAGGAAATAAATAATTTGACCAACTCAAATTAAAGTGTGAATGACTGATGGCCTTTTCTTTCCTCATTTTAGAAAAAAATTGTAAGCAGTATGTGTGTGCACACAGATGTACAACCGTCTGAATATTTGGAGGCAAGAAACTTTCCTTGGTATTTAGGTCACACCACATAACAGGGTGTCAAATTTGCTTACTGAGGCCAGTTTATTTATTTATTTTATTTTTTTAATATTAATAAATTATTTTAAAATTTTAATTTAATAATTAACAAAATTATATATATCTTTTCATTATAACTACATATGATTTAGTGTATATGGAAACTGGAAAAGATAAAAAAAATGATTACATATAAAGTTGAGAGTCATAAATAAGTTCTGTCACTATTGAAAAATTATTTACATAGGTAAAAATATTGAATCCTCAATTTATTTTTATTTTTTTAATATAATTTATTGTCAAATTGGTTAACATACAGTGTGTAAAGTGTGCTCTTGGTTTTGAGGGTAGATTCCCATGATTCATCACTTGCATACAACACCCAGTGCTCATCCCAACAAGTGCCCTCCTTAATCACCCATTTTCCCCTTTCTCCCACCCCCCCATCAACTCTCAGTTTGTTCTCTGTATTTAAGAGTTTCTTATGGTCTGTTAGGGAGCCCAGTTTAAAGCAGAGTAGATACTTACCAAGGGAAGGCAATCGATGTTTCTTCCAAGATTATATTATAATTTAATGAGAAATACACTGATTTTGCAGGTGATTTGTTACTTGCAAACACTTTTGGAGCCTTTTATATGTCCGCAGCACTGAGTCAGATACTGTGACAGCTACAAAGATGTAAAAACCACACCCTCCGCCCTCAGCCCTCAACGACTTCTTGGTCAGATAACGGAGATAACACATGGCCACAAATCAATATGGTACTAATTACAAAATGATGTCTCATCCAAAAAATAATGTGGGAGTTAATGGAGAAAGAGATTGCTTCGATGAAGTGATAATTTATCTTAAACCTAAATATTCAATGTGGGTGATCTCCAGAGGAATAAAATTCCATTTTCATTTCCATTTTAAGGCCAATAAGATTTATTTTCGAAACTTATTATGTAAGGTGTTTTTTTTGTGTGTGTGTGTGTGTGTTGTTTTTTTTTTTTTTTTTTTTTTGCCTTTATCAGTGTCACTGACACATGAATATATTTTGGAAACCTTATGAAATTCCAACATCCTTGTGGAAAGTGAGCACACTATAATTTGCCAAATGCATTTATTTATCAAGGCATGATCTCTTCTGGGGAAGAGGAGGGCTGAGATTAATAGGAGAACCGCTCATGAATTTTAACGTTCACTTGATCTTTAGCATGTCACTAAGATTAATTCAGTATATAATATGTATTTGTAGGTGGATTAATCAAATATACTGAAATTAATAAAAAGATATAGACAGCGTGTTTGATAGTTGTCATTACTTTAAATGTGGAGCCAGTCCGATACCATACACAGTTTATCCAGGAATAAAACAAAGGGGAAAATTTGAAATTGGCACTCTAATTTTTCTCTTAGAACCATACCTAGTTAATCTTTAATAGTTACTGCAGAATCCTTAAAGTGGCAGATTCTTTAGAAATAGACATACAGGTTTTCCTTCCAGCTCATTCCAGTTCACTCCCTAGAATCTGATCACTTTTGCCAAGTTCCAGGCTAACTTTTACTGTTCTAAATGGGTAATCAGCATTTTGGTATTCTCTTAGGTTGAAGGGCCAATTGCCTTAAGTGAGTTCTGTATTTTAATACTCAAGTCACAGAGTTAAGAGCTATCCCACTTGTAGCATACGCCTTAACGTTGTAGGCAGAGTGAAGAAATCCAGGCTGCGAGCATACTTTGAGTATTTCATTGTAGTGATCAGGATAGGTGTAAGGGATAGGAAAAAACCTTCATATAGTTTGGATCAAAACAGTATTTTTGACTCACACATCCGAGCCAATGTTGAAAAACTAGATTTCAGCTGAGATTGGGATACACAGGCCCCAAGAGCCACTTGACGCTGGGGTTTATAGCAGTCTGGCGATTCTCTGTGCACCCATCTCTGGTTCTTTCTTCCCGTCAGCGTCGTTCTTTCCCACCACAGTCTGAGGTTGCCATGTGGCTAGAAACAGGCCACCAGTGGCTCCTGAATTTTATGTCTTAAAACTCTGCCATCCAAGTGGGGGTGGGTCTCAACAATCCGTTCCCCAATTAGAAAAATCCAGAAGAAAGTTCTTGTGATCTAGCTTAGGTCATATGTTAATACTGAATTTGCTCCAGTGACATAATTAATGGAGCACTTTCTATCAGTAGCAATCTCAGACACTTTAATGGACTTTTAACTTTGTTTCTCACAACAACTCTATGAGTCAGGAATTATTATAATTTTTATTTGATACATGATGTAGTTGAGGTTGAAAGAGTTGTGACTTGCCTAAATCACACAGCCAGGATTTGGGTTCAGAATTTGTTGCTGGGTCTTTTTCCAGAGCCCAGACTGGCCTCCATTGCCTCTGTGGTTAACCCCCGCTGGGTCAGGGGCGCTCCCCCTCATCCATTGCCAGGTGGAGGGATGATGAAAGAGCACATCAGTTTCCAGAGTAATCAAGGTGGAGGGGGTTGGAGGTGGAGAAACAACAGAGAAACATGTTCCTTATCAATACAGGAACATACTTGCTGAGTCCCTTTATGTTTAGCAGTGTTCCAAGTATCCTAAGAATTCTGATTGTGTGCCCAGGTCTGCCCAGAGGTCACAATTTCACCTAAGGTTTCTTTTCTCTACCATTTCATTTACTTGTGTATTAGAACTGAGAGATATGTTTATTTCTTCTTGAGATAATTTCAGAGTTACTCGTCAATGTTATCCTTTCCTTCTCACTTAAGTGAAATTAACCTTTCTTATTGGGATATTAACAGATAAATAGTCCAAATATATTTACATATACATGTCTAGGTAGCAAACTTTACAATTGCTTGCTGATCAAAATAATGCTTCTTGTTTCAAAATTAATTAAAATATTAAAAATTTCAGAAACATCATGTTTTAAAAAAGACTCAAGGGTGCCTGGGTGGCTCAGTTGGTTAACAAGTGACTTCAGCTCAGGTCATAATCTCATGGTTCATGAGTTCAAGCCCTGCATCTGGTTCTGTGCTGACAGCCTGGAGTCTGGAGCCTGCTTCAGATTCTTTGTTTTCCTCTGTTTCTCTGCCCTTTTCTCACTTGTGCTTGCTCACTCCCTCTCTGAAAAATAAGTAAATGAACATTTAAAAACTATGTAGGGCTAATGTTGCCCAAATAAAAAAAATAATACAAAAAGATGGAAACCAGCTATACTTACATTTCAAGCATAAGAAACTGAACTACAAAGGGAGCTTAAATTATATCTTATTGCTCTTTGGTACCATAATGTTTCATCAATATAATTCTTTGCAAAACTATCATAAAAAAAACAGTGGAAAAATGTGGAGTAGTTGAATTCAAAGTTTTGACTTACTCAACAATCTATTTTGCTGTTGTTGTTGTTGTTTTTTATCTCTGTGACATTGTGTCCACCACTATACAGTTTCTAATTTTGTTTCATTTTTCCCCTCTCTGTATCTTTTGGAGGTAAATCACATCAAATGATTATTTTCACTCTTTAATGTTAAGCACATTCGAGAGAGAGAGAGAGAACATGTGTGTGCATGGCTGCATGAGCAGGGGAGGGCAGAGAGAGAGGAGAGAGAGAGAATCCCAAGTAGGCTTGTTGCATGGAGCCTGACACAAGGCTCCATCTCACCAGTGGTGAGATCATGACCTAAGTTGAAATCAAGAGTTGGACATTTAAATGACTGAGCCACCCAGGGGCCCCTAGAAATTTATTTTTAAGTTAATTCTAAAAGAGATTTCCAAAATATTTGAAGACTGGCAGAAACATTAAACAAACATATGGACTCCCCAAGGTAACTTCTTTGTAGATAACATTCATCTGACCTCACAAGCCATGTGTTATAAATTGGGAAAAGAGAGACCCTCTCATTGAATTTACATCCCATGGTTTAGGCATCTGTCTTTTCTGCTGAAACATTAAACTAGTTCTGGTTACCTAATTCTGCCAAATTCCAAATGAAATGAGTCACTATTTATGGTCGTGTTCATTAGTTAGGAATTGTGTTTCAGAGTTTTCTAGGATCCCACTGCTTGAAGTGTACTGTGATTTACATTGAGATACCACTGTGATATTATTTGAGAAGTCTTAAGCAGAGCAGAAACAAAGTCTTGTCTAAATTGGTCATCAGAAGTAATCATGATCTCCTTCCTTCTGTGAATACTTCGTGTAGGTGTATCGAGTGATGAATTTCATTTCTCTCCGCTTACAAATGCCTGAGTGACAAACAGCCCATAGATGCAAACAGATGCTCTCCAAACCTTCTTTTTTCTCCTGCCACAGAGGTTGCTGTAGATTTGTCAGCTTTTGGTGGACCCCAACAGACTTGAAATCTCTGGAGATTTTTGTCATCTCTCCCTCCAATTTGCCACAGATTATCAGAGGTCCAATGGTATCAGTCATCACTCACTCCCTTCTTCTGCCACACGGCACTCATGTCTCTGCAATCGCTCCCCTGCAACCTGGTCCAATTCCTGATCTTTCTTCCTCTTCTGGTGTGGTCAGCCCATGTCATAGATTCTGAGTCTTAAGTTGTCTTTTGTCTAGCAAGAGAGTGGGACACAGGATTAAAAAATAGGAGAGAGATGGCTAATGTCCTGAAAAAGACAAGAGCCCCAAATAAGGGTCCTTGCCCCGTATTTATTAAGATGAGAAGGCTTACAAATGATGGCCGTGCACAAAGAGACAAACTGTGAGCATTAAGCTGGGGACGTGAGGAGAAAAAGGGGGTGTTGAAGATATACAGTGTTTGGGGTTTGGGTCAATATAAAACAAAATCCTGGCTCCAGGCAGATGGACAGATGATCGTTAGCATCAGATAAGAGGTGCCGTGCCTGTTTATTTTAGCTAGTCTAGGGGAGAAGGCAGACAGGGGAAATAACCTCAAGGTTGACAAGGTATCTTTTCTTTTGTTAACCATCTCCGCTCTGGGCTGCTTCGCCTGCAGTGCAGCGGTCTATTGTCCAATTTACTTGTTTTGCCTCACTTGTCCCTATTCTCGTGTGAAAGTGGCTTCTCTGATATAGTACTAAATTGGGGGCATTCCTGCCCTTCATGCCTAATCTTGCTTACCTCATATAGCTTTGTATTAGGAGCCTATGCTCCCATTTCTATTTTGGGGGCTCTTTGCCCTTCCCACTCTATTTTGGGGGCTCTGTACCCTCTATTCTTAGGGTGCCTTTGCACCATCCTATTCTTGGGGTGTCAATCGTGTTTACCCAAACTCGGGTGTAACCATCTTATGGCTTTTTATTCCTCTATGCCTTGTTAACCCATTGGTATAAGCCCGGGGGATTCTTAAGTCTGTCCCCCACAAGCCTGCCAGTAGGGGTAGGAGTCCTGTGGGAGTGGCCTTGGAGTGTCTTCTTGCACTAGCAAGTTGACCCTTCTCATGTGTCAGCTTTCTGCTTTGCACAGTTACTTCTGAAAGAATATTCTATTATATGCTTATTAAATTGAATTTTCTGTATGTGAGCTCTACTTTTATTTTATTAAAAATTTTTAATGTTTATTTTTGAGAGAGAGAGAGCAGGAGAGGAGAAGAGAGACTGAGGCACAGAATCTGAAGCAGGCTCCAGGCTCTGAGCTATCAGCACAGAGCCTAACGCAGGGCTCGAACTCACTGACTGAGAGATCGTGACCTGAGCTGAAGTCAGGCTTAACCGGCTGAGTCACCCAGGCACCCTGATTACTCTAATTTTAGAAGGCAAATTGGCTTTGTGAACTTGACTGATTATTTTAGTATATTATTATGGAAAAACAACAACAAAGTAATTGGCAAGTAAACTTTTAGTTTCTCTAAGTTGAAAATTGCTGTAGTTTACTTTTTCTCTGGTTAGTCCTAAAAGCACATATTCTAATCAGTTCTTGAAAACCAGATCACTGAGTTCAGGGACCCTAGAATAGTGGGATTCTCAAGTTTTAGAATTTCCTAAAAATTTGTTAAAACATTGACTGTTGGGCTGCACCCCTGGAGTTTCTGATTTAGCAACTCTCTGGTGGGGCCTGAGAATTTGCATGATGTCATGCTGGTGGTCCGGAAGCAGACTTTGAGAACCACTGGCCTGCAGGACAGGCCACAGATCTAAAATTACTGTTAGACTCTAATATAATTTGAGTCTCAACTTTTCACAGGAGTGTAAATTTTACTTAAAAAATTTTTAATGTTTGTTTATTTTTGAGAGATAGAAAGAGACAGAGCATAAGCAGGGGAGAGGCAGAGAGAGACTGAGACACAGAATCTGAAGCAGTCTCCAGGCTCTAAGCTGTCAGCACAAAGTCCAATGTGGGCTTGAACTCACCAACCACGAGAATGTGATCTGAGAAGAAGCTGGACACTCAACTGACTGAGCCACCCAGGTGCCCCAGGAGTGTAAATTCTAAATTCTTGTAGCAAAGACCCAACTAAATGTGGATGCATCCACTTACAACTTATATTCATTACTAATTTTTAGGCTTCCATGATTTATAATGAAACATTTTCATAAACTGGCAATAAATGGGCAAGTATTCATGAACTCATGTTTTTAATCTGCACTAAATCGACTGAAGTTTACTTCCTCTCAGCCATTCCTTTTGCTTTTGAGCCACACTCTTCTAGGCAAGTTTTTCAGCAGTTTTAAAATCTAAATTTCCACGAAGTTTGTTATTTTGTTAGTTTGAAGTTGGTAAGTTTTTTTTTTTTTTTTTTGAAGTACTATTGATAAATGGCTCCCAGGATGTACCTGCTGTGATGGGTGGAAAACATAATTGATTTTATAGTAGTGTTGAGCTTTGAGCTCTGGAACCTGCTTACACTTTGCAGATGTGTGAATTGAATCAGAATGGAGAGTTCTGTTGCTAATCACCACAAAGCTCCAGACTTGGTTTAGGAGGTGAATGGGCCTGGGATTGCTTTCCTTTCTTGAGGAAAAATGAAATCAAAGCCATAATATGTTTGTTTTTTGATGTTGGCTCTCATGTTCTCACTTTAAAAAACACATACCTTTTGATCACTGTGCAGATATCTTAGTTCAGTTGTTTTCCTGAAAGGTGAATGCTTTTGGGTTGAAGATGTTGGCACATAAGTGAAAGTAGCCTAGGTTAGACCTAATTCATGCAAAATAAGGAGTGTGTCTCTCTCTCTTTTTTTAATGTTTATTTATTTATTTTTGAGGGGAGGGAGGGGCAGAGAGAGAGGGAGACAATATCCAAAGCTGGCTTTGTGCTGAGAGTGGAGAGCCTGATGCGGGGCTCGAACGCAAGAGCCGTGAGACCATAACCTGAGCCCACGTAGGATGCCTAACAGACCAAGCCATTCAGGTGCCTCAAGGAGTGTGTCTCTTTGTTCCAGTGTTCATACTGGAAACTTCTGCATGCTGTAAAGCGTTCACACAGCTAGGAGTGGCATTGACAAATAAGCCCAAACTTGGGGACAACATCTTGGGTTCAAAGGCCAACTGTGTCATTTGTTAGTAATGCTGCCTTGGGCAGGTATTCAGTTTCCTTGCCTGTCAAATAATATAGAGCCTGCAGGAATTAGAAACTCTTGATGTAAAATACTGGGTACACAGTAAAACAGCCAATAAATGGAACTTATTATTATAGATAGAAATTCTTAAATTTGCTCATAAATTTCAAATTTTCTGACTTCTTCATTTGCAGAAGCACATCTGCTGTATTAACTTGAGAAAAAATTTTCCTAAGTCCCTGAATAATAATCAGAGAAATACCTATGTGCCACCTACTGAATTTTTTCAAGATAATTTATGCTTATTTTTCCTTACTTTTGTCTACTGTGTACAGACGAATTTGTGAATGGTTTGTGGAATTTTAATAAGCACATTAGAACTTTTACCAATTTGAATTCTTTAAAGCAACTTTTAATGGCATGACAGTTATAAATGGAATTGCAATTAGGAGTCTGGTGAATGTTGAAAATCCCTACCATGGTGCTTTGCACATACCATTTACTCAATAGTGATTAGTGATTATTATTTGTGACTGTAATACTCAGAACTTCCATCATCCATGCTTCCAGACTGCAAAAAGTTAGAGTGCTATTTTTTTCTGACCAATTCTTAAATGGGTCTAGAGTCAGGATGTAAGATAAGATACCACTTCAGAGAGATCTCTCAAGAGCTGTTTCCTCTTTTATTCCTTACGGCTCCCTGGCCTCCCAGCACATGAAGACAGTTTTCCCAGTGACTCTGAGTGCTCACCACCAAAACCTGTGAGCTTTCAGAGGAACAAAACCTGTGAACTGTTTCACAGGTACTTTTCTAGTCGGCCAGGTAATACTCCCAGAGGTCAGTCCACACAAAGTCCACCCAAGACCAGCATTTGACACTCAAGTTTCACTATGCTTAAAAGAGGAAATTTGAATATGGACATTTCATCATTACAGAGCCATTTTATTATGTTTTCTTTTATGGCTGACAAATGGTACAATGGGCAGGAAGAAATTAACATGGATCCCAGTTAAGAATGTTGTTCAACAGGAGGGTACATTATTTCCCTGGTTTTTAGCCTACTCAAGCCTCCTGCTTTGGTGAGCCTCAGAATGATAGGTTTCTGACCTCTTAAAGGAAACACTTAGCTCCATGCAACTGCCCATCCCTTCCTCCCTCCATGAGCTCACAACGAATGGAAGTACCCAGGAGGGGTGACTTAGAGTGGAGAAACCCAAGGGCCCTCACTATAATCCCCATTAGCCTTCCCAAAGCCACACCAAATAATCAGAAGTGTAACTGAAAATGGTGCTGAATGTGCACTTATCTACAATGTGTGGACAATGTGTTTTTCTACTCAGTTTAAGTCAGGTTGATTCCTCGGGGCTTTGCCTAAACAGAGCAGCATTTGGTACCTTACATGGCTCCTCCCTCTACAACTGCAGTGGAGGAATTTTGGATCTGTAATTGGAAAGTGTCCTGGACCAGCTTTTTGGAGGAAAGCATCTTTAGGGCATTTCAAGTGGGATTTAATTAATAGAAATGCAATGTCACACACACATTTTCTGAAATAAGGCATGTCTGTAACCGATGTTTGCAAGGTCTCCTGCTGGAAATGAAGAACAGTCCAATAGATTGTCTCTAGGTGGTCTTTTTTCCAAGCTTCAAAGAGTACATTTTGCATAGTATCCTGGAGGTACTTGTTGCCAAGATCGAAGCCGGAATACAATTTCACCTAATATAGCCCTGCATGAAAAATGTCCATCTTCTGTATTCCCCAAATGAAGTGAAACAACTGATCATTGGGACTGTTTGGTACTGTATCTAGGCTTGATTTAGGCTACTGTTTTCTGGGGGGAGGCTGGGATTTGTCAGAGGCAAGAACTTTAATGGATTTTTAGTTTTAAAAGGATAAAAGGAGAAAGAAAATCAAACTGAAAACCTGCTTCTTGTAGCAATTGGATTACTATTTCCTAGCTCTTGTATCTATGAGGAGCAAAGGACTGAAGTTTATGATCCACTGAGAGTGCCTTTTGCATTAGCCTGAGTGAGGAAAGAGCCCCTTTCATCAGACTTACTCTTCATGTTGATTTGCCAGGCACTTTTACACTGACCATGTTTCAGACTTAGTTTCTCTCTGCTATATAAAGCCCGAATTATCAAAGCTGTGATACTACCATGTAAATATTCTGTACATATCCTTTGTATATTCTATACATACCCTAATCAGCCCCAGGAAAACGATCAGCCCTCTTAACTATTTGTAATGTTTGTTTAGGCCAGAGGTTGGCAAATCTTTTGTGTCCAGAGCCAGGTAGTCAAAATTTTAGACTTTGTAGGCGATCACTGCTCAACCCTGTGGTCACAGTGAAAGAGAATATGTAAATGAGTAAGTCTGACTGTGTTCCAGTTAAATTTCAGTTTCCAAAATAGGTGGCCCGCGTTGGTGGTATAGTGGTGAGCATAGCTGCCTTCCAAAATAGGTGGCCAGCCAGAATTGGTCTGTGCGCCTTAGTTGTAGATCCCTGAATTAAACCCTTACAGACAAATCTGTAAAAAAGTAGATTATCTTAAAAGCTTCAATATTCAAAATAATCATTAGAGGTAATTGTGCTTGAAATGCATAGCAAGCTCAACTTTTCATTTAAAAAAATTAAAAGAGAAAGAGGCTTTTAAAACCACATTGTCTATAGCAGCCGGAGACTGTGTGTCATTAATGTGAGGGAAAGGCGAGTGCCATCTATCAGTGCACGCTGATGAGAAAGTGAGGCCAACCGCTCCCTAAACTTAGAACTGATGGATCCTGGCAAAGCATTTCTAAAGTTTGGGAGTGAGCAAATGCTTTAAAGAGCAGATGGATAAAGAGCAATCAAGAGTATTTGTCTTCGAAATACATGGCTCGGGACATATGTTTTCCTGCCAGACATATAGTTGGATTGTTAAAGCTATTGTGGAGCATCTTTTCATTAATGAGAAAATAGCTTTACTTGTGGGTCAAAGTGAACAGTTTTCTCTGTCTGGAATCCACTTTGTTGCAATCTAGGTTGTTCTCATTTTCATCAGCCATTTAACAGAAAAATGCAATCATGACCTGAATAAGTTTTGTGCCCACATGACTTCCTGTCATTTTGGCAGAAGTGTCGCACCCCTCTCCGTCTGAGGCTCCTGACAGGCAGGGGGTTCTTGTTGGTACCCAAGCTGTGGCCTTTGAGACACCTGCTCCTTCTGACTTTCACAGATTAGATTAACAGTGCTTGAAAATGGATTCGTAATCAAGTCATTTTCTCTATTTTCTCCCTAAAAATTCGTGCTCATAAAATGCAACACAGGTGGTAAGTAGTGGAAGACGTTCTCTAGCATTTGTTATATAGTCTTGGTACCACACATAGAAATAGTGTTTCCAAATTTAGCAAATAGAAACACAAGAGGCCCAGTTGGGTTTGAATTTCAGATAAATGACAAATTTTGTCTTAGTATAGGTATTTGTGGCCAATGAAGTATTTGGAATATATTTATACTAAAAATATTATGCTAAATGTTTGTTGGGACATAGTTATACTAAAAACTGATTTGGTATTTATCTGAAATTCAAGTGTAATGAGGCATCCTAACATACTGAGGCAGATTCTAGTAATGCAGTGTTAGCCCATACCAGGGTTTATTCTGGGTACTGCTTCAATTTAAAAATGCAAATGCTTCTAGCAGACAATTCTTTTTTTTTCTTTCTTTCTGATACATGAATGTATATGCTATGTATATAGTTTTGTTCTTTTTGGAAAAAATCTAAATCATAGTAAAACATTATAAACTGGAACTTGATTACAGTCTGGACATTTATTGTCTTAAATTTAAAATCAGTGTAAAAATATCACAAGTTTCAGAGAATACAAAGTGATACATTACAAAGAATTGCTACCTCTATCTCATATAATACATAAGTTGCATTCTTTCTTATTTTTTAGGGTGATAGAATTTTTAAAATTTATTTAGTTATTTATCTTTTATTATTTCAAAAAAAATTACATCTAAGTTAGTTAGCATATAGTGCAATGATGATTTCAGGAGTAGAATCCAGTGATTCATCTGCTACATATAACACCCAGTGCTCATCCCAACAAGTGTCTTAATCTAGCAGACAATTCTTAATACCTTGTTGGTGAAACTACCTTAGTTGAATGTCTACCTCTAAAACACCTTTTTAATGCAAGAATGGGAAGAAGGCTTTTATTGTGAAGAATATTTTCCATAAATTCAGGATGGGCCAGAAAAGCTGAAAATGATTGAGTGTACTCTCTGTCTTAATGATGTTTTCTTTTTGTTGCTTTTTCATTCTAAGCCTTATGGCATGCATATATATATATATATATATATTTTTTTTTTTTGGAAATTAGATATAAGAAAAAAACAAATCAATGAATGAACGAAGGTCACTTATACTCATCCATACTGCTACTCTCCAGAGAAAACCACCAAAAACCACTGTAAACAATTGGGGGGTTTATCAGCACAGCCTTTTGCACATAATATACATAATAAGTAGGGCAGCTAAGGTATCTTGGATATTTAGAAGTACTTCAGCTCTGTAATATCACCTTTACCTTTAATTTCCAGGTGGGTAGGTTTGATTCTCCTTCCCCCATATTGTGAGCATTCCAGGGCACCCAGAATCTTTGAAAAGATTCACCCAAACATGTAATGTCAGTTTCATAGAGCCTCTTACACCCCGTTCCTTCTTTCAGGGACTCTCATCCTTCCCTCTAGCTGTCACACCTCCTATGTTCATGTTGTTTGTTCTCATTAGAAACAGTCCCTTGACTGCCTTCCTCCGAATAACACTAACACAAAGCTGTTGGATGCAGTTGACTTGTATAGAAGGTTAGAAAGTTCGTGGAGGTGAATTATACTGCATAGTGCAGGACGGTAGGTAACTTAATATTGAGTACTAGACATCCTGCTCTTAGAAGTTTCTCTTCCATCACCAGCTGTGGGGATTTTTTACTTGGGCTCTGACCACCTGCCTTATTATAATTCCTAACCCATTGTCTCCTTCCCACAGCCTTCTTCTGTTTCATCCTTCTCATTCAAGAGCCCTAACATACCCTTCCCTAAGCTGTCTGCTTCCTTTCCCTTCTTTAGATTGGAAGCCTGAAAATTCTTGTTACTTTATTACGTAAAACACCGAGTCAATTCTTTGTTTACCTTCTTTCTGCCCTGGCCTTTCTCAAGGCTCAGACTTTCTCAGAAAAAAAGATTCTATTTTTTTGTATTTACATTTTAAATTTATATTTTTCATATATTTATATTCTGACTTTTACAGCCAAGTCAGATTAGCCCCTTTTAGTAACCTTTAAATATCTACCTATCTATCTCTATAGATATATAAATTCTGAGAAAAATTTAATTATGTATAAATTACACATATTTATTATATTTACTTAGGTATACATTACATATGATTTAATTATATGAAAATACATACACACACTTATGTATGTGCATGCATATGTGTGTGTATGTGTATGCCAGCTACCCAAAGAACCAGGAAAAACTTTGAAAGTATGTTTTTTCTTTAACTGAGCAGCCCAATTATTTTTGAAGACTCCCTTCAAACCAGTCATCCTTGTGGGTGAAAGAACATTTATTCTCCCCCTTTTATGCCCCTGGTCTCACTCACCCCAGTCTTACAGAATCTGTTGCAAATGAGCTGTATTCCAACTGTAAGATTCATGATATTATGATTCTATCTGAAGTGCCCTTCAAGACTCAAGTGAGGGGCGCCTGGGTGGCTCAGTCAGTTAAGTGCTGACAGCTAGCTCAGAGCCTGGAGACTGTTTCGGATTCTGTGTCTCCCTCTCTCTCTGACCCTCCCTTGTTCATTCTGTTTCTCTCTCAGAAATATATAAAAAACATTTAAAAATTTAAAAAAAAGACTCAAGTGAAAGGCTGTTTTATTTTATTTTGGGGATCAGTCTCTCCACTGCCCCAATACCCTCTGGCACTGATGCATCACTCTATGGTGGCCTTAATTATTCACTAGACTTTTTGGGATCTTACTGTAAGCAAGGATTATATCTAACTCATGCCTCTCCATTTGCTCACCACAGTCCCTAGAATACAGTAGGTCCTCAATAAATACTTGACTGAATTGATGAACCACTGTATGATGGAGTCGACAGATAAAATCTCTCTGTCTTGTACCCTCTCTCCTTGACTACCTACTGGTGTGATCAAGTGTTGCTTAGTGTAATAGGAAAGATTTTGTCCTGAAAGCAATTTGCTATTTAATTTGCTGTCATCTGGGGGAGGTGCTGTGTTCATAATATGAAAACACCCCCAGGTTTTCATTGGCAGGAGTGGAAAGGAGAACCTTCCATGCTTGTGAAAATTACGGAGTATTTGATATTAGCACCTGTGTTCAGAGTTTCAATTGTAAACAAACAAGTAGAAATCAGTGGATGCTCTAAATCAGTGTTGTGGTCAAAATGTTTTTGTAAGAAAATTTAAGACACTCTGACTTCTCCATGACAGGTTTTTTTGATACCCATAATGAGTCACATGGTTCCAGTGTTACTTATCTTGAAGCAGAACTGTTTGCTCTTTCACCTGTTTCTCTGAGCTTATTATTAGATTGTTAATGTAATTTGGACATATGACAAAGAGGAAGAATGAACTTTCAGTATTAATGGAAACTTCTTATCTATCCCATTCTACCTGATTCTTCTCACTCTTGGCCAGAGTTTACTATCCTGTATTTAGTGTCTATAATTCTCTTAAGCATTTTAGAATAACACTGCATATAATCTATATAATTATATATAACTGATTTTGCATTAAAATATTACACAAATTATATAGTGGTAGTTAATTTTTTAAAAAGATTTTTTAAATGTTTTATTTATTTCTGAGAGAGTGAGACAGCGTGAGCACTGGAGGGTCAGAGAGAGATACAGAATCCAAAACAGGCTTGAAGCTCTGAGCTGGCTGTCAGCACAAAGCCCGATGCAGGGCTCGAACCCACAAACTGTGATATCGTGACCTGAGCTGAAGTCAGACACTTAACTGACTGAGCCACCCAGGTGCCCCGTGGTAGTTAATTTTTATAATTTGTTTATTTTCACAATATTATGTTTCTAAGATACGTTGATATGTATAATATAGATAACTTATCCCTTTGTACTATTTCACTGGAGAGATATGTCTTATCTATTTATCTATTCTTAGGATGATGGATATTTATTTTATGTTATTATTTCATTTTACTCTATTAAATTATCTTTTAAAGTTTATTTATTTTGAGAGAGAGAGAGAGAGTGCACAAGTGGGGGAGGAACAGAGAGAAAGGAAAAGAGAGAGAATCCCAAGCAAGCTCTGCACTGTCAGCACAGATCCTGATATAGGGCTTGGACTCATGAATGGTGTTATCATGATCTGAGCTGAAATCAAGAGTTGGAATCTTAAATGACTGAGACACCTAGGCGCCCCAAGTGATGGGCATTTAGATTGTTTTCTTCTTCTTCTCCTCTAATATGAAGCATTAGTAAAATATTTATGTACATGACTTCTCGGGCCAGGTGTAGGACTTTCTCTAGCGTATGTACTGAGGGATGGGATTGCTAGGTCCTAGAGTATACTTATGTTCTCCTTTTCTGGAATATTACCAAATTGCTCTCCAAAGTGGACTTACCAATTTACTCTCCTTTTAGCTATATGTAACATTACCTGTTGCTCCACATCCTTGCCAGCATTTAGTCTTGCCAATTTAGTGGGTAGGAAATGATACTTCATTGTGATTTTAATTTGCTTTCTCCTGATTTCTAGTAAGAATGAATGCCTTTTTATGTTTTGTTTTTTTGGCATTCATATTTCTTGTTCTGTGAATTTCCTACTCCTATAATTTGCTAATTATTCCATTTTTAAAAGATGATTTGTAGAGCCCATAAAATATATTTCCAACTTACAAAACCTTTTTTGATTTTGTCTTGAAAATATCCTCTTCCCATCTAGGCATTAGCATAGCAGTTTTTCCATCTACTGATTTTCATAGCCGTTAAGTCATTGTGTAATATTTTGTGCTTGCCTGTCTCTTTCTCTCATAATGTGATGAATTCAAGTGAGAATGGGAACACATTTTTTTTCTTTTCTTCGCCCCTAGGATAGATAACACCCAGTACAATTGCTTGAATTGACTTGAGAATGCTGCTTAATTTAATGTAGATACTATTGTAGATTTGAGTGTTTTACTTAAGGCTTTCAATCTGAAAGCATTTCTGTCAACATTGGCATGTGATACATACATAAGCTTTTTCATATACACATGCGCATATACATAATACACACGTACATACATACAAATATTAATATCACTTGAAAGACCACCACTTTTGCAACCAAGTCAGATTAGACTCTTTACTTAACCTTAAAAATAGGGCTTCCCTCAATTTCCAGGCAAATAATCTCTTAGAACACTGCTCAGGTCATGATAGGTAAATATATTCAGATGGGATTGAAATAACAGATGCATTGCTATTTCTAGTCCAGCATTGTTGCAGAAGTAGAGACTAAGGAGAGCATAATTGCACAATGCGTTGTCATCTTTGCAGTTCATCAATATCAGCAGCTGACACAGGCAAGTGTTTGTCAATGAATTCTATTGGCTGACACTGACCCTGCTGTTACAACCACTGCTTTCTTGACATCTGCTAGTTTGACACGTAGCACCAGACTCTGTGTGCAGCTGGTATCTTGGACTTGAATGTACTGTGAGTTATCTGCCATTGTTAGTGCAATTCCTTGCTTTTGTCACCATGTCACACTTTTGACATCAATAATAGCTGTGTACTGGTCTCTGTGTTTCTTGTTTTGTATCACAGTAGCTATGTTTTGGTTGATGTGACTGTTTTTCATGGAAGCAGACAACAGATGTTAAATTAGCTATGGACTGATGCATGCTCAAGTTTGGATTTTTCCTAGGAAAAGTTGATTTTACTATAACTTTATACAATAAAAAATAATTTATGTAAATTGTAGGCTGGAGTGAGCATTATGAATTTGAAGAATTACTTTGTACTTAAGCTGTAACTATTAAGACGAAACTTGAGATTATAAACTTTTAAAATTTTTAAGAGGTATAAGTGGGAAGAACTTGAGAATGTAAAAAGGTATCACTATTTGAATGATTTGATATTGAAATACATTTGAAAATGCATTTCTAACTTCTTAACATGTTCTTATTATGCGTCAAGATTATGAAACACAGAAGTCATAGTTCTCAGTTTTCTCCCCTTGTCCTTCTTTGAATTCTCTCTTCTGGCCCCTCTTCCTTTCCCTCTTTCCTAACTTAACATCCAAATATCCCTACATTCTTCAGGAGAAACTTAGTGCTCTGATTATAAAGTGTCATTACCTGTTCACCCCCCCCCCCCCCCCCAATAGTGTCCTTTGAAACTAAGAGTTATCCACAGTACTAACTGGGAATAGCATTGCTGTTTATGGTGCCCTACATAATTATATTTACTGTTGGGTGTGGCAAGCCTCGATGATGGAATAATAAATGGGCACTGAATGTTCCTGCAGCTTTTATTTGCAAGGCATTGTTCATGCAGTCAGGGTCATATTACCTAGAAGTAAGTGAAATAAGACAGGGAGAAGAGGATTTACCTAATCTACCACGATGCATTCCTGAGTGATTTGATTGTTTTTCTATGCCTTCTAGCAGGTGGATATTTGTATGATAGCTCAGAACCTTTTTTTAATTTGGTGAAGAAGGAGAGAAAAGTGCTCTTTGCCTTGCAAATTCAGGCATTTTTTTTTCTCAAGAATTTCTCAAATCGGGAAGATTAGCCTACTTTGATTGCTTTTTCATTGTATTCCCCCAGGGTAGCACAGCCATAACTATTCTCAATATATCCTGGTTATTGAAAGAGTTTTTTTTCTTTTTCTCAGAGTCACAGGAGCAGTTGAATAGTGAATTTTTATTGCAGTTCACCCATCGTGAATTTTTGTAAAATTTTGTCTCTGTCCTACTTATTTTCTGTATAAAAGTTTTATGTTAAGATCTGAAGTTTATTTAAGATGATGCCAGATTACTCTGGAAATGTATTCAGATTCTGTAGCATGAACACCCACTTCCTGAAGATGCAATAGCACGGATAGATCTGAGTTCACATCCACTGCACTTCTCCTGTAGGTAACTATTGACTAGGAATTGCATCCATGGGAGACTTTTCATTGTTAGTGAATCCAGAGCTCCAAATGCAAGTTCCTTAAATGGATAGCGGAAGAACATGGCCAGGTTGAGAGTTAGGCTTATCTCTACCTCCCTCCTCCTTCTAGATTCCAGCCTCAGTTTCTACTGGCTATTATTTCAAGTGGCATCTCTGAGAGAGATAACTCTTAGAAGCATTGTAGGATAGTGGTTATGATCGCAGTGCCAGAGAGACCTGGATTTGAGTTCTAGATCTGTCATTTACTTGATGTATGATGTTGTAAGAGGTTGTTTAACCATTTTTCAAAACTATAAAGATTATTTTTTAGAGCAGTTTAAGGCACACAGAAAAACTGAGAGGAAGATACAGAGATTTCCCACACTGTCTTCACACATACATAGCCTCTCACATTTTTTTATGCTTTTTAAAAAAAATTTATTTCTAGGAGAGGGAGAGAGACAGCGTGAGCAGGGGAGGGTCAGAGAGAGAGGAAGTAACAGACTCTGAAACAGGCTCCAGGCTCTGAGCTGGCAGTCAGCACAGAGCCCGACGCGGGGCTCAAACCCACGAACCGCGAGATCATGACCTAAGCGAAAGTCGGACGCTTAACCGACTAAGCCACCCAGGTGCCCCTAGCCTCTCCCATTTTTAACACCCCTCCCCACAGTGGTACATTTGTTATACTTGATAAATCTATATGGAGAGGCTATAATCATTCCAAGTCAATTTCACTCTTGGTGTTGTACATTCTAGGGGTTTGGCAAATATATAATGAATGTATCAATCATAATTGTGTCATACAGAGTATTTTTACTCCCCTTCAAAGCCTCTTTGTTCTATCTATTCATCCCCTCCTCCTCCATCAAACCCTGGCAACCACAGATCTTTTTACTGTCTCCATTGTTTTGCATTTTCTAGAATGTCATATAGTTGGAATTATACAGTATATAGCCTTTTTAGATTGGATTCCTTCACTTTGTAATACATATTTAAGTTTCCTTCATGTTTCTTCATGGCTTGATAGTCCATCCTTTTTAGCGCTGAATAATAATGTTCCATTTTTGTACTTCCAAGATTTGACAATTGTAAGTAAAGCTGCTATAAACATCTGTGTGCAGGTTTTTGTGTAGACTTTTTTTTTTTTTTTTATTGACATGCAGTTGACACACAATGTTACATTAGTTTCAGGTGTATAACATGGTGATTCAACAAATCTATATGCTATGCTGTGCTCATCACAAGTGTAGTTATCATCTGTTACCATACAGCTATTATAATACCATTGACTGTACTCCCTATGCTGTACCTTTTATCCCTGTGACTTATTTATTGCATTACTGGAAGCCTGGATCTCCCACTCACCTTTGATCAACCATCCCTTCCCTCTGGCAACCATCAGTTTATTCTCATATTTATCAATCTGTTTCTGCTTTTTGATTGTTTATTCATTTATTTTGTTATTTAGATAACACATGCCAGTGAAATCATATAGTATTTGTCTTTCTCCGACTTATTTCACAAATGCAAATCAAAACCACAATGAAAATTTTACCTTGTACCTATCAGAACGGCTAGAATCAAAAAGACAAGAAATAACAAGTGTTGGTGAGCATGTGGAGAAAAAGGAACACTTGTACATTATTTAAAAAAAAATTTTTTTTAATGCTTTATTTCTAGCAGAGAGAGAGAGAGAGAGACAGCGTGAGCAGGGGAGGGTCAGAGAGTGAGGGAGTCACAGACTGAAAAAGGCTCCAGGCTCTGAGCTGGCAGTCAGCACAGAGCCCGACGCGGGGCTCGAACCCACGAACTGCGAGATCATGACCTAAGCGAAAGTCGGACGCTTAACCGACGAAGCCACCCAGGTGCCCCTACTTGTGCATTATTAGTAGGAATGTAAATTGGTGCAATGACTGTGAAAATCAGTATGGAGATTCCTGAAAATATTAAAAATAGAAATACCATAAGATCCAGTAATTCCACTAGTGTATATTTACCCAAAGAAAATGAAAACACTAATTCAAAAAATATATGCACCCCTATGTTTATTTCATTATTTTCAGTAGCCAACATATGAAAACAACCCTGGTTTCCACTGTTAGATGAATAGATAAAGAAGAGGTGGTGTGTATATATATATAAATATATACACACACACACATACACACAATGGAATATTACTCAGCCATCAAAGAATGAGATCTTGTCATCAAACATAAGTTTTTAACTCCTTTGCGTAAATACCTGGGTCTGAGATTGCTCGATCATAACAGAGTATATTTAGTTTTGTAAGAAACAACCAGAGTGTCTTCTGATGTGCCTGTGCCATTTTTCATTCATACCAGTGATAAGTAAGACTGTCTGTTGCTCTACATCCTTGTCAGCATTTGTTGCTGTTAGTATATATATTTTTTTATTTGTTTGTTTGTTTTGTATTTTGGCCATTGTAATAGGTATGTAGTAGTATCTCATTGTCTTGATTTGAATATCCTTGATGACATATAATGTGGAGTATCTTTTCATATGCTTATTTTCCATCTGTGTCTTCTTTGCTGAGGTGCCTGGCCCATTTTTAAATTTTTTTTTTTTTAATATCTGAGTTTTAAGTGTTCTTTGTTTATTTTGAACAACTGTACTTTCTCAGATGTGTCTTTTGCAAATATTTTCTTTCAGTCTGTGGCTTATCTTCTCATCTTCTTGACATCGTCTTTTGCAGAACAGAAGTTTTTAACTGTCAGTCTTAGAAGTTATTTCTTTCATGGATCATGTATTTGATATTTTATCTAAAATTCCATACCATACTTGAGGTCATCTGGATTTTCTCCTATGTCATGGTCTAGGAGTTTTGTAGGTTTGAGTTCTACATTTAGCTTTATGATTCACTTTGAGTCCATTTTTGTGAAGGGTGAAAGGTCTGGGTCTAGATTATTTTGTTGGTTTGTTTATATGTGGATGTCCAGTTGTTCCAGCACCATTTGTTGAAAAGGCCATCTTTGCTCTATTGCCTTTGCTCCTTTGTTAAAGATCAGTTGGTTGTATTTATGTGAGTTTATTTCTGAGGCCTTTATTCTGCCATGTTGATCTGTTTAATCTTTCACCAATAGCATACCAATTGATTACTATAGCTTTATAGTAAGTCTTGAAGTCAGGTAGTCAGTCCTCCAACTTATTCAATATTGTGTTAGCTATTCTGGGTCTTTGCCTCTTCATATGAACTTTGGAATCCATTTGTTGATGTCTACAAAATAACTTCCTTGGATTTTGATTGGGATTACATTGAATTTCTCAATCAAGTTGCAAGAACTGACCTCTTTACAATATTGAGTCTTCCTTCTATGAACAAATACTATCACTCCATTTATTTAGTTCTTTGGTTTTGTTCATCAGAATTTGTAGTTTTTCTCATATGTATCTTTTGCATATTTCTTTGGAGAGAGATGTGTGTGTGTGTGTGTGTGTTTGTGTGTGTATGTGTATACATACACATATATATATATTTCATTTTGGGGGGTGCTAATGTAAATGGTAAATGATATTGTGTTTTTAATTTCAAATTATTCTTATTCATTGCTGATATATAAGAAAACAATGGACTTTTGTATATTAAACTTCTCTCCTGCCACCTTGCTATAATTGCTAATTAGTGCCATGATTTTTTTAATCTGACTTTCTATATAGATAATCATGACACCTGTGAACAAGACCAATTTATTTTTTCCTTTCCAATATACCTTCTAGTTCCTTTTCTTCTCAAATTGCATTAATTAGAACTTCCAGTACAATGAAAAGTCTTAGTGAGAAAGGACATCCTTACCTTGTACCTTGTATTTAGTGGGAAAAGTGAGTTTATCACCATTAAATGTGATATTAACTGTAAGGTATTTTGTAGATACTCTTTATCAAGTTGAGGAAATTCCCCTCTATTCCTAGTTTACTGAGAGTTTTTTAAAATCATGTTTGGGTGTTGGATTTTGTCAAATGCTTTTTCTGCATCTATTGATCTTGTATTTCTCTTTTTCAGCCTATTGATATGATGGATTACATTAATGGAATTTTGGATGTTGAACTAGCCTTGTATATGCTGGATAAATCCCATTTGGTCATTATGTATCATTCTTTTTATACATTTGCTAAATTTTGTTAAGGATTCTATGTCCACATTCATGAGAGATATCCATCGGCAACGTCCTGTCCTGTCCTTCCTTCCCTTCCCTTCCCTTCCCTTCCCTTCCCTTCCCTTCCCTTCCCTTCCCTTCCCTTCCCTTCCCTTCCCTTCCTTTCCTTTCCTTTCCTTTCCTTTCCTTTCCTTTCCTTTCCTTTCCATCTTTTTTTCTTTTTTTGTAATGTCTTTATCTAGTCTTGGTATTAACATAATGCTAGGCTCACAGACTGAGTTAGGAAATACTCCTCTGCCTATATTTTTATATTTTCTGAAAGAGACTGTAGAGAATTGGTATAATTTATTCCTTAAGTGTTTCATATAATTCATTAGTGCACATACCTGGGCCTGGTGCTTTCTGCTTTAGGTTATTAATATTCAATTCCTTTAATAGATAAAGGTCTATTCAGATTGTCTATTTCTTTTTATGTAAATGTTGGCAAATTTTCTTTCCAGGAATTAGTCCATTTAAGCTACATTGTCAAACTTGTGGGCATATGGTTATTCATAATATTCCTTTATTATTCTTTCAATGTCTATAGGATCTGTAGTGATGTTACCATAAACCATCTCCTAGATCAAAAAATAGAACTTCACCAACACCCCAGGAAACCCTAATTCTCCTTCCCTTTGAAGAGGTCATTGTGTATGGAGCTGCTTACCAGTGGTTGTCCTTATACAAGAATACATTTTCTTATTCAGATTTAAAACTTTGGAATAACTACTGACTCCTCTTTCTCTCTCCTACTCCATATCCAGTTTATAAGCCTCATCATGGCTCTATTCTCAGAATATATCCAGTCTCTGCCCAATTCTCACTTCCTCTATAACTACTCTCCTGGTCCCAAACTCATGCTTTCTTGCCTGGATTAGTCCAAAATCATTGCCTACTTTCTTTGCTTCCACCCTTGTCCCCTTACAGGATATTTTCTTCTTCATTTTTTTGTAAGTGTAAACTTTTATTCTCTTGTAAAGCCTCAGTTTTCTCCATCCTTTTCCATTCCCAGAATATTGAATCATAACAAATCAGTTAAATTAAGTCAGTGCAATTAGTATCTATTGTCAAATAACTGTCTGTACATTCAAAATAAGAAAGTAGTGATAATTTAGGTGCATTTTTGTTTCAGGCTAATAAGGAATTCATTACAGCACATTGAGAAGTGATATTTGTGATTTGTTAGAACCAATATAAATATATTTTGTATAAAAAATTTTAACATATATATTGTTTTCATATTTTTATCTTTTTATTAAAAAAATCAAAGCTGCAGAAAAGTTCTAAGAAAAGTACAATGGACACAAAAGACCATTCATCTAGATTCACCAGTTATTTAAACATTTTGCCACATTTGGTTTATATCTATGTCTGTCTATCTACCGATCTACCTACCATCATCTTCTTGTTCATTTTTTTAACCAATTGAGAATAAACAGTGATATCATGATATTTGATTCCTGAATACTTCAGCATGGATCTTCTAAGAATATTTTCTTGGGGCACCTGGGTGACTCAGTCAGTTAAGCATCTGACTCTTGGTTTTGGCTCAGGTCATGATCTTATGGTTTGTGAGTTTGAGTCCCATGCCAGTTACCACGCTGATAGTGTAGATCCTACTTGGGATTCTCTCTCTCTTCCCCCCTCTCTCTGCCCCTCTGCTGCTCTCTCTCTCAAAATAAATAAATAAGCATTAAAAAGATTATTTTCTTGTGTAACCTCAGCATAGTTGTCCAATTTAGGAAATTTAGCATAGACAAAACACTGTTTTCCAACATATTTTCTGTATTAACTTCCTCCACAGCTGGTACCCTGGTCCTAAACTCATCCTTTTTTGCCTGGATTAGTGCAAAATTAGTGCATCTCCTTTCTAGCATTGTTTCTTTTTTTTATTTTTTAATGTTTATTTATTTTTGAAAGACAGAGAGACAGACTGTGAATTGGGGGGGGGGGCAGAGAGTGAGGGAGACACAGAAACTAAAGCACACTCCAGGTTCTGGGCTGTCAGCACAGAAACTGATATGGGACTTGAATCCATGAACCGTGAGATCATGACTTGAGCCAAAGTCAGATGCTTAACTGACTGAGCCACTCAGCTGCCCCTAGCATTGTTTCTTTTCAATCCAGAATGCAATTCAGGGTCTCTGTTATGTTTAGATGTCTTTTCTGTTTCCTTTATATAGGACATTTTCTCAGCTTTTCTGACATTGATGTTTTGAAGAGTACAGAATTTTTTTTTGTAGTCCTTTGATTTGAGTGTGTTTTGGATTGTTTCCTCATGATTAGATTCAGGCTATTATTTTTGTCCAGAATGAAATATATGTGATATATTCTTCTTATCATATCACATTGGAAGGCACATGATTTTAGTTTGTTCATTTATTGTTGATGTTAACATTGACCACTTGGTTGAGTTGATGTCTGCCATATTTATCTATTGTAAATATATTATTATTATTTTTTATAATTAATAAGTGATCTATGAGGAGATAATTTGTGACTACATACATCTTAATCTTAAACAAACTTTCACTTGATGGCTTTGGCATTCATTGAAGAGTCTTTCCTGAATCATTTGTTATAGTGAATGCTTCAAAGTTGTGATTTTTCTAACTGTAATATTGCTTCTATTTTTAGTTACTGATATGCTGCTGGGGAGTACAGAACTACTCCCTACCCCATCTACTTATATATGCATGTGTAATTTTTAGTATCTCTTGCACTTCTCTTGACTCAACTTTGGAATCAGTCATTTCTACAGCTTTGGTTAGTTCTAGGGGGATACAGGAATCAAGATTTGGGTGCCTTATGTGTTTGTTACTTCTTGTGTATCATTGCTTCTAGATCCTTTCAGCAGACAAAGCTAGGAAAAACAAATGTGTTTAAGACTATCCCTAATATCCAACAAATCAGGTTTCTTTCTTATTGTTCCTCTTCTTATTTATATCTGCTTTCTCCCACAGTGAAGGATTTACAACTGCATGCAACACTATGGATTCATTTTATGAATTCAACATGTAAAAAGTTTGTACTGAGCCCATTTATAGAGTTAAAAAAAAAACCCACATGTGACACAAATCTATGCTCTTAGAAGTCAGAATAGCAATTAGCCTGAGGAGGTGATGGTGACTGAATGGAAGCTGAAGGTTCTGAGATCCTGGTGAGGTTCTGTTTCTTGAGCTGGGAGATGATTATAAGGGTATGTTGAATTTTATAAACTCTTTGAGTTGTGCACTGATACTCCCTGCATTTTTTGATATGTAAATTAAACCTCAGAAATTACTTGGATTCATTTCTTTTGCTTTCCTTTGTGTGATTATGTTGTCGGTTCTTTGTCTGATTAGGTTAAATTTGTTGTTTATATTCATTTTTAGAATCCCTTCCCATTATTGTTAACTTAATTTTATTTTTTCAAACATATAAAACATCAGCATGATTTCAAAAGTCAAAGCTAAATAAAAACGTGTACTTGGAGAAGTACACTTCCTCCAGTCTCCCTCCTGCTTTTCCTTCCCCTCCCCACTGTACGTAATCAATTTATTCATTTGTGTGTTATTATTTTCTGTTTTCTGTTGCTAATATAGCTTCTGGAATTATTCTTTCAAAGAATAGTGAGATCATGTTACTGCTTTGTTCCAAATATTCCAATAGTTTTCCATATCACTCAGAGTGAAAAGTAAAGTCTTTATAGTGGTTAAAATGGCCCTGGCAGTCTGGCCCCTATCCTTAAGCACTCCTGTCTCATCTCTCTATAACTCTTCCCCAGGTCACTTATCCTCAGGCACATCAGACTCTGTTCTTCACCCAGGTATTCTCCCAACGTTGGATCTTGGCTTTTGATACTCTCTCTTGGAGTTTTTTTCCCCCTGAATCTATGCATGACTTTCCTCACTTCCTTCAAGTCCCTTCTTAAAAGTCACTTGGATGGCTTTCCTGTCCAATTGATTTCAATGTATTGTACTCCCACCTCTCCATTCTGGCACTCCTTATGCATCTTCATGCTTATGTATTTCTCAGTGTGATCACATTCTAATACATAACTTATTTGTATTATTGTTTCAAGAAAAGAAAGTGTTATTGAAGAAAAAAAGAAATCAGAAGGAAATCAAGAAGGAAAAATAGGGCAAAACGGGAATAAATGCAATAAAAGGGGCCAGGAGATTTCAAATAAGTAAAGACACACTTGAAAGCTCTTGGTGGCATCCTCTGAGTGCACCTGCTTCTTCAACATGAGGCAACTGCTCTCTGAAGTGTGTGACGGTGAGGAGGAAGAGAATCCAAGCTCTCAACCCACATGGGTACATTTGTTGGAAGAACATTACTTCGCCTTCAGTAAAAGAAAGCAGATTTGGCCTGGGTGATGCTGTTATTTACTGAACTGATTAAGAAAACTTTAAAAAGCACATGATATATTCAGATGCTTATGACGGAAATTCCCTTTTTGGACTCTTCTGCAGTGTGAGATCCTTGCCCTTTGCCAGAAGGCCCATCTGCCAGACGGCAACCAGACTTTCTGTAGAGCCTAAAACTCTCCTTGGGGAATGTGTCTAAAGGGAAAACACCTGGGTGGGCTGAACTTAATCTTTATTGAATGCAATTTCTTGAGCTGATCAGCTCTCTTTGGGAATCTTCAGAAAGGGCCAGGGTATTATTTTCACTTTAGCTCTTGCTCCAAAGAGGAAATGTTCGTATGCTCATGTTAATGTGTTTCCAAAGTTCACTCATTTAGTTTAAGGCAGGTAGTTTTAGAATTGAGGTAAAATAGCTTATCTTTTCTGAAGAAAACCCAATGAAAAGAGAGAAACTTTTGTGCAGTCTCTGAGGTACCAATTTTCCCGAATATGTCAAAGGTCAGATGCTGAAGGTCCAGAGAAGAAAGAGATGCGAATATGGCTTCTGTAGGAGATCTACAGGGCAAGGCACATCCATACAGAACTGGCAAAGTGTTGACTTATTTTACCCTTCTCTGCTTTCTCTGGAGTTTTGTGGCATATGAGATGATCTTGAAGCCAGAATTGAATGAGGCCAAAGAGCGTGACCAGCCATAGAGAATGTGTCATTATTTAACCTTATACATGAAGATAAATGCCACTCGTCCATCTTCACTTCCTCTCCAGCCTCTATTTTTAAATCACAGGGTCATCAAAGAATACCTCCTGAGGCACATCTGTCTCTCTGACATCAGCACAAACTTGCTTCTCAACTTGGGTATTGTGTACCTGTCCCTGTTAAGCTCAAGAAATGTTGTGTCATTAAAGTCAGCTACCATTGTTGAATAGCTAATTGTACCTACTGCAGTGGTTTCTAACTGGGTAAGCACCTCTCAGTGGTGGTGCCCGCTTCACCATTAGGGGATCAGAAAAAATTACTAATCTGTAATAATGTTAATTTTCCCTATTTCAGTATCCACTTAGGCACATGTTTTACATGATACATCTGTGCAGGGGTACATGCACAAGATGATCAACAAGCCAACAAAATATGCATGTGTGTACCCAAATTAATTTTTTTAATGGGTGGATACTGTGAGACCACTGTCCCAGTGATGACAGATTACCTCAGTTTCAATAACCTTTATGTACTAACACCTTGAGACTGAGACTTCCCCTTCAGTAAGTGTTTAACAAACATTTAAGTGTTTTTTGTATCCTTAACCTGGTAGAGGATGCTGACGCACTGGGAGGGACTTTCTTCATTTATTTTTTTTAAGTGGGTATGCTCATTCTTATGTTATTGGTGGCAACTCAGTACATTTCCTTAAAATATTTTAATAAAGAGTTCCCCCTTGTCCTCAAATTAAACATTTGTTTTGAGGCTCATAGCAAAGAACTTGAACTATTTCTAGTGGAAGCCAAAAAGAAAAAAAAAAAAGGAAATAAAACATTTAGACAAAACTATGGTGGTTTCGAAGAAAAAATTGTGTTTTCATAGCAAAAGTATATTCACAAGTGTAATGTGGCCAACTTTCTTTTCAAAGACAGTTGAGTTTCTCTAATGGTTTCAGTTGATTCATAATAAATTGACTCAGGATTTAAGAGGCATCTATGAATTTACAGAGATTGTCTTCACCATTAGCAATGTGGAGTTATATAAGTTTAATTATTAAGCAGAGAAGTCCTTTCACAATAACATTTCAACACGGCAAAAATACCTATTTTCAGGATATAAATACTGTGGGGAAATACCTTAGCTGAGCTTGAATTTTTTATCACTGGATTAGTTTTGTATTCCAAGGCCAGGTAATTTTACTCCAGGGGTTTGAAGCCTTACTTTTTCTCTTAATGGTGTGCAGAACATGACTGAATATACATTTTAGTTCCAAGTAGTTACAGGTTAGCTCAAGCATCTGGCTTTCAGGACTAACTACCTCTGATGGACAGTGCATACAACATAGGTCTAATTTGGAGACCATCCCTTCTATAGAATGTTCATCCTGACCATTTGAATCTTCCAGGAACCAGAATTGGAGTCACCTTGAAACAACACCTCCGAAACAAAACAAAACAAAACGTTATGTCTGATAACACCAAATACACTTGAACAGCTTGTTAAAAACCTAAATGAAACCCACATATTTGAGTTCAATTTCTATTGAATAAACCTATTTTAAAAAAATATTTAGTTTGCAATGCTACCAAACTTAAACAGTTTTAAAAACTATAAGACTGCAATAAAATGAGAACTTTCTTATAGGAAAAACAAAACAAAACATAACTATGGGACTGCGACAGAACAAACCATCAGTATTTTCTCCCAAAGTAATTAAACTTGACCCAGTACATTTGTCTTAAGTCACTGAATTGAACAGCAGTAAGGTCCTCATGGTGCCCATACTACCACATTTTTTTTCATTAGTCTTTACTGATAGGACCTCTCCCCATTTTTAAATAACCTTGTCTCTATTTCAGAAGCACTATTCACAGAGAGATGAAAATGAGTTGACTATAATCTATCAGTTCTTCTTTGTTTTCTGATTATTCTTTCCTTGTGCTATAGCACGCTGAAAGTGTGCAGAAACATGAAGGCAGGGCTCACATTCTCCTTCCCATCATCAGAGGGAATCTGATCCTTGAGGGATTTAAGTTTCCTCCTCAACTCTTTCATCAGTAATAATCCCTTTAGCCTGTCTCCAGCACTTCTCTGGAAAGAAGTGCTCAGAGAGCTGCATCGAGTGTACCAGCCAGCTCAGAAAGACATCTTGAGCTACAAAAGTTATGCCCAAGAGTTACATCAAGGATGTCTATTCTCTGTAGGAATCAACTAGACTTAAAAAAATTACTCAGTCCCTTCCGGGAAGATACTACTGTCTCCATTGTCAGCACGTTTGACAGCTTTCTTCTGTTTTTCACTTTAATTTGTTTTTATATTCACTTTCTATCCAGAACCACTTTCTTTGACTTTTAAAATATTAATACTTCTTATCCCAAGTCAGTCATTTTAACCCCTTCTCTCTGAGCAACTAGCTCGAATGGGAATCAGTCTTCATAATGTAATAAGCACCGCATGTATACAGGGCACTCTGTGCTAAGTGTTGTGTGTGGGTGAGTATGTGTGTATGCATGTGTGCATGAGAGAGAGAGAGAGAATATCACAAACACACAGCACAAGTGGGTGGCAGTACCACAGATTTTGGTGTGCATAACTTTAAAATTCTGAAGTAATCCCAAGGTGCCCAGTGGTGGAGTCATGCATGACGTCATCTTCAGTTTTGCTAAGCATGAATTTAAATCCTATTTGTTTGAGGTTAATGTAGGAGAACAAGTTGCTTGGATAATGATTAAGTCAACTGTACAGACCCAAACCCAGTATTGTTTCAATTATGTTTTTCATGTTTTTATCCATGAAATACTACAGAGCAGGGTTTCTCCACCTCAGCACTGTTGGAATTTTGGGTCAAATTGATATTTGTTGTGGGGCTGACCCATGCATGATAGGATGTTCAGAAGCATTCCCAGCCTATACCCACCAGATGCCAGTAGCACACCTCTCCCCCTTTTTGTGACAACCAAAAATGTCTCTAGACAGGCTCCCTTTGGGGGGGGGTGCGCTAAAAATAGTCCCACATTGAGAACCACTTCTGGGTTGAGTGAAAGTTGAGACACTGGAGTGTAAATCCTGATAACTTTTTCCATTTTTTAAAAGTTTATTTATTTTGAGAGAGAAATGAGAGAGACAGTGGGAGAGGGAGAGGGAGAGGGAGATCACACAAGTGGGGGAAGGAGAGAGAGAATCCCAAGTAGGTTCTGCAACATCAGTGCAGAGGCTAATATGGGACTTGAACTCAAAAACTGTGAGATCATGACCTGAGCTGAGATCAAGAGTCGAACACTTAACTGACTGCATCACTCAGGTGCCCCCACATTCCATTTGTAAAATTACAAAATTGACTTAAACCTTTTGATTCTTAAAGACACTAATATTAAATACAGAAAATTAAATACTATATGATGTGTATTCCTTTTCAGGAAGATATCTGATAGCTGAGGTCTTTTAAAATCTTATTCAGTGAGGTTTGAATTAAATACTATCTTTTTTTTCTATTGAATATCACTGTATCTAATATAGGCATTCTTTGGAAGTGGTTAAGAGAAATCATTTGTCAAGGAAATAGAGGATAAAATGGACAGTGTGGAAGTTTTTAATCAGGGAATCTGGCCAGGACACTGGATTAGTCCTTTCTGTAAGATAGGAGTAAGGATGTGTTTTCAAGATCTTGGTAGTAAAATCAGTGAGTTCCACATAAATGGTAATTTTTATTACCGTCCATGAATTTCACCATGCCCCCAATGAGGTGGGGGTTACAGGGGGAAGCAATGATTTGGATCAACCCTTGAGATCCTTCTAAACCCGAGGCCTCCACTTATACAGATCCCTTTTAATTGTACTCACACGTGTTATTTGAGAACTTGAAAACATTCAGCACAAAGATTCGTATTTTCTTTCCTACTTCTTCATAGTTAACTAACTTCATGACTCCTACTTTGAATTCTTTAGTTTTCAGAGCCATATCTTCATTGAGCAACATTGGCACTACACACATATTGTGTTTCTGAATACGAATCCATGAAGACGGTTTTCAGAAGGGAAATTGCAGCTAAGTGCAGCACTGATAATTTGTCAACCAGGATACTTTTTGCAATGTGACTTGACTAGGATCCGAAATTAAATACCTGGGAGAGAGGATTAAAAATAGAATGGGTTTCAGTTTCCGAAAGTGAATTCTTGAAATGTCTTTCCTGTCCTTTTCATTCAATTTATCACACACTCTGGCATTACTGTTTCTGCAAATGAGGGAGTGTTTCCTCTGGGACTTCCAGATTGAAAGGGAACCAAAAAGGCTGAATTCTTTTGGCTAGATTTTTTTCTACAGATGGGCGAGTTGCTGTTTCAATGCCGATCATAAAATGCTGGCCTAGCAATAGCATATACTGTCCCCTTCAAATAGAAACAAGAACTGGAAAGTTTTGCCCTTTCTGTATATCTTGGTACATGTTTGATTCATTTCACAATGGCCGCATATTTGATAGGCTATGGAACATTTTATTTGTTCTTGTTTTATTTATATGCAGGCAAAGAGTACCAAGAAAATCAGGGGGCACCTGGGTGGTTCAGTCAGTTAGGCGTCTGACTTCGGTTCAGGTCATGATCTCACGGTTTGTGAGTTCAAGCCCCGCTTCAGGCTCTGGGCTGACAGCTCAGAACCTGGAGCTGCTTCAGATTCTGTGTGTCTCTCTCTCTGCCCTTCCTCTGATCATGCCCTGGCTCTCTGTCTTTCAAAAATAAATAAATGTTAAAAAAAATCAGGCAGGTTTTGAGAACTTATTTATTGATCATATTTCCCCAATCAAAATATATTTAATGTATCATTAATGTTTATTAATATACTAAGTGTCATAATAATGATATAAATAGCATTATCATGAAGTCATAATATCCTAGCACTGAAGAATTTATGATATAAGAATAGAATGGTTATAAACAGTTTCTTAATAATGGCAGAACTTTGAGGTGCTGAAAGGGTTTATAAGAATTACAATTCTATTGACTTTACAGTGCTTCAGTGTATGGTTTGAGCAGTTTTACTGTAGAACATATTATAGAATTATTGAATCGTAAAACCCTGCAAAGCTCTCAGACCATCCGGACTAATGGCATTTGAGTTTGTGAACTACAAATCCACTGTGTGTGTGTGTGTGTGTGCGTGTGTGTGTGTTCATATAACTCTTAAACAGTCTCTGAAATAGTGCTTACTGGGATATTTTCTATTAAATTCAATTCTGCTCCATTCTACTCTTTTCTACTTCATTTAAACAATGCTGAGCAGAATTCATTCATAGTCCTAACATGCAGTTTGCAAAACACTGATCTAGTCTAGCAGCTGTGTTTTACAGATAAGGAATCTGGGGTCCTCAAACATGAAGTGACTTGTCTAAGGTCATTAGCAGCTAATGTGAATGAGTGTTAATTTAAAAACACATATGGAATTTCAGATTCAAGTCATTCAGCATTTGGCGCTCATGCAATGCTTTTTGGCTAATCCAGAAAGTACTTGAATTGCTGCACTGGAAGTCAGTAGTGGGCATTACCTAGTACCACAGTGCCAGCACTCACATGCTTCCTGATCTCTGTTATGGGCCCTGTGGCACCCCAGGTCTGTGACACCTGACTCATATCGTTGGCTTTTAGTTACCTTCAGATCTTTATTCCAGCCCTGGGGAAAACAAGAAACTCCTGCATTTGGCTCTATTTCTAACTCTAAGACTTGGGGAACCTGCATGGACTCCATGGCTGGAGAAAGTTCAAGAGCAGGTGTCTCCAGGCCACTGTCACAAGGTGTGACTTGAGCATGTCATTTAACCTTTTGTACCTTAATTATTCTCATCTTCAATAGGGGGATAATACTATTACATCATTCTTCCTCCCCAGCTTTTATTTTGAGGACCAAATGAGAGAAAAGAAAGGAAGCTTTTTCAAAGACTAAATGATGCATTCAAAAAGAGTCTTTAAAAAAAATCTCCTGCTTGTCAAAATGTAGATATAATTTTTCCTTTATTCTTAAAAAATAGGCATGGAAATGATTACTCATGATGGTTCTTGTATTACATCTGAAGAAATAACATTAGTAAAATCAAAAGTTGGATTTGCCAGTTATATTTTTTCATACATATTAAAATCTATGGAGCTATTAATATGTCTATATGTAGATCTCCTAAAATTATCTTGAGTAACTTCCAGGGGTATATGTATTAAACTGAAGGTCATGGCAGTAAAGAGCAGATGGGTAAACCTAGGATCTAGCCCTGCCCTCTGTCTGTTCTCTGTGGGAACACGGACAAATAATTCAACCTCAGACAGGCTCGGTTCCTTTACTGGAGGAAAGAAGCACCTGCCAACCTCACAGTGTTGTAAGGATGTTTACGATGTAGTGCAGGGGTTGGTTGACTAGTGCTCATAGGCCACACTTGGCCCACCATCTGATTTTGTAAATAAAGCTGAATGAGAACACCAGCACGCTCATTAACTTGCATATTTTTTATGGCTGCTTTTACCCTACAATGGCATAGGTCACTGGCTGTAACAGAGATGGTATAATCCAAAAAGCCTAAAATAGTTGCTATCTGGCTCCTTATAGAATAAGTTTGCCAACTCCTGACAGTTGTCTGATAAGGAACCTAAAGAACTTACTGCCACATGGTAAATGAACCTGGATAATTTTGCTATATTGATGGCCTAAAATTATTTTTACTTTTTCCTTGGTATCAAAATTAATTTTCAGGAAAGTATCTGAAACTTGCTATAACGTAAAAGAATGAAGCTCGAGATGTTTTAGGCTTAGTCAGCTGGTGTAGGGAGGTATGTGGAGGGCAAATCAGACTTGTACTTTGTCCATTTCTGAAAAAGTGACCACTAATCTCTTCATCCTTCATTTTTTTCGTTCCTCAAAACTCCTTTGAAAATATCTGTGGAGTGTTCATGAGGGTTTTTTTGGTTTTGTTTTTGCTTTTTCCTAAGCATTTGCCAGACACCTTCACCTGGGTGGGTCTCTGTGATGAGTCTAAGTCATTTTCCTTTTCCTGTGGATTTCTTGGGGAAAATGTTTCCCTTGTCTAAAAAAATTTTTTTTTTAGACTTACAAGGCTAAGGAGAAGAAATAATTTTTTGTTTTTATTCATAATTTCTGGGCTACGGTAAGGTTTTCTATGAAGTGGATACTTTTGCTATCTCTTTGGCCTAAAAAATGTAACCCTTTCATACCACCCGTGGGTCCCAGCTATGTCTCAAAGTAAATTAGACTCAGAAACACAGCATCTGTTTCTTCTCCCAGTTATACATTCAGAAATAGGATCTGTCTCTCTTTTGAAAGCAGTTTCCTTAGCAACTAAACCACCCTTACATGATCAGAGCAGTTTGTCACTTTTGAAGTTTGACTTTCTGTCAAGGCCTTTCTGGCTCCGGGGGATGAAGAAAACAACATCCAAACACAAACATTTCAAAAACACTCACGTGGTAAATTACGAATGGCAACTGCATTTAGGTGACTTTTCTGTAGACTGTGTGTCAGTCCCCAACACGAGCACCCTCCCTAAGCGACCAGCGAAGATAGCGATCTCTTGAAATAGCTATCTTTGTAACAGAGAAACAGATGGGAAAGATTCTTAAAGTGGCTAAATTACCATAAAGATATATTCTGGGAAGCAGCGGGTTGACCAAGATGGGGGAGATTTGCAGCAGGCAGCCACACAAAGTGAACTCACCTTGTGATTGTTCAGTCATGCTTACCTCTAGGCTAAAATAAACGTAGCGGTCACAGCTCAGCTACATCCTTAGAGCACAGAATTTTGCACCCTCTGCCCGTAAAGGGCATGGACAGAGCGAGAGAGTGGTGGGTCTTGGCCAAGGCTTGACTGGATTTTCATTTATTACTTTTGTTATTTAGCCCTGGTGCCCTCTTGCTGCTGCCCTGGGTGCCACTGACCAGAGTCAGCACCTCATGCAATTCCGGGTCTCCTTCCCCTCCACCATCTTCTAGGTCCTGCATCTAATGGAACTAGAGTGCATCAGTGGTGGATAGTGTTTGGGGTAGAAGCAGGCATAAACAAAAAAGTGGCTGCTCTCATGTCATTTTCTGCTTACCTCTTTGCAAAGGGGAGAGAGAAACTTATGAGACATGTAGAAACGTATGAGACTCTTGGAGTCCACAAACTGAGCTGGAGTGAAAGAGAATTGGGACATAAGAGAAGAGAGTGGAAACAAAGCGGAAGCTTAGTTTCCTCACAGTGAACTTGCTTTCCTGGTCTCAAGATGAATGGAAGGTTTACTTCCTTGGAAGATGGTTCCCAGGATCACAGTGTGCCTATAGGAAGCAGGTTAATGGACACTCCTCTCCCACTGGCTCGTGCTTCAGATGGAATGTGTCTGAGATCCAGGAAGCATCTAGAATGGAAGTGGGCCTTATATGGAGGTCAATGAAAAAGGCATGTTCTGCAAAACAAGGGACTTAAACCTTTTGCAACATCAGTGCTGATTCCAGGGAGCTTTTGAGTACCTTTGAAGGCATGAGTGGATTCATTTAGGGATGTCCTACAGACTGTATTCTTTAGGTTAGGCAATGAATATGTTGTATAAAGTATTCTACAAATATTTATCACACCTCTTGTAGGTTTAATATTAAAGTTGGTGTTGGGGGAAGAAAAGTACAAAGTCCAGACCCAGGGTGGTGGACACAGAGATTTGGCGCCCTGTTTCCCCTTTGAGGTGGGTCTAGGAAGTGTGGCTGGCAGACAGCCAGCAGCTGTGACCTCCTTTCAGGTCACATTCTCCTGGAGAGATGCTTCACTGAGGTCATACTTTGCCAGGGCGGCGTTCACGGAGTAGAGGCCTGGCCTCTTGTGGTAATACTAATTCCCCAGCTCCTTACCAAGTAGCCAGGGCTCTGTCGGGTCTGTGTCATGGTTCAACTTCTTCCTTTGCTGGTCCTGCTTCTGCCCCTTTCCTCTCACCAGTGTTCATCCCTCACAAATAACTGGCACCCCAAGCTTTGTTTGGGGATCTGTTTCTGGAGAACTCAGCCCGCAACACCTGGTTATGAATGATCTTACAAAGAACTCAAAAGACAAGATTACCTGATGGGCATAACTGATTGTGTGGAACAGAATATAAATGCTACAACCTTCAGATGAGAGGGAGAGGGTTGAGCTCTTCAAAAATCAGATCTAGGCTCCTGGTAGGTTGGAACCTTGTAGGTTTAGCAAAGCCAAGATACTTGAGGGTGAGAAGAGAACCAGGCAAGAGGAAAAGTCTGAACTAAAGCAGTTTGGCAGACTGTGTGGGAACCAGTGGTCTGGCTACAATGAAGGATGAGTCTTGGGTACAAGTTAGACATTGAGATGTTAATTCACTTAAGGTTAGATCTGGCTGTAGACCAGAAAGAAAGTTCACAATAGATATTTACCTCTCTTTCACATCACAAAGAAACAAATGAAAAAGTTCAGAGGTTGTCAGTCCTGACCTCGATTTGGGGTTCATTCAAACAGTCCATGCATCATTCTATCATCTCCAGTGTAAAACTTTTATTATAAGGGTCTAATATGGCTGCTAGGATCGAGCCTTCACACCCAAATGATAGACAGCAGGATGGAGAATGAAATCAAGAAGGAAATGCCACATTTTTTTTAAAGGGGATTTACTTCTAATTACATTTCATTGGACATCACTTAGTCACATGGCCACACCTACCCATAAGGAAGGCTGTGGAATATAATCTTTAAATGAGGCAGCAATATGTACGGTTAAAAAACTTTTTTAATTACAGTTGAGGAAGACAGTTCCATATTTTTCTCAAGTGATGGTAATGAATGAGATAAATTAATCAAAAGGCTAAACTATGGTGTCTTGAAAGTAATAGTGGCAGTAAAATATTTTTAGAATTTATGGAGATGAAGTTATTTGATATATATATATATGGAATGTCAAAATATTTTGGATGTATTCAGTTGGACATTAATATTAACAATCATATAATATATGCCGAGTGTTTTCTCTGTGCCAGGAACTATGTCAAATGCTTTACACCTGTTGTATTACTTAATGGAACCTATGAGGTCGGTTTTCTAAATGATCCATTACAAATGAGAGAATGAAGTTTTGAGAAATTAAGAAAATGGATCAAGGTCATGCAACTTGGAAATTGCAGAGCCAGGACTCAAACCCATGTTTGTCAAGCTCCCCAGTCCAACTACTTCCACTGTGATGTTCGTAGTAGAGCCAGCAAGTGAAACAGCAAAGAGAGGAAGGTGGAGCTGGGGGAAGAGAGAGAAGTGGGGGGTGAACTTGGCTGGAGTGTTGAAATGACAGAGTACAGGACAACCATCAGGGAAGAGGGAACTCAGGCCAAGGAGAAGAAGCATTAGGTGTGAGTCTTTGAGCTCTTTCTCTTGTAGGAGGAAGGGGAGGAGTAGAGGAGTCACTGAAGAACAACGAGTGCTCAAAGAAGGCCAAGCCAAAAGCTCTTAATGTTGAAAAGAGTCAGCAATGTCTGTAACACAGACATTGTTAGAATGTTCAGAAAAACGTTAATGCTTTGAGAAGCAAGAGATCGTTCATTGATTATCTTTAAGAGTTTGTAGGTGGAGAGCAGCTGGATGGCTCAGTTGGTTAAGGGCCCAACTTTGGCTCAGGTCATGATCTCATGGTTCGTGGGTTTGAGCCCCACATCAGGTTCTGTGCTGACAGCTCAGAGCCTGGAGCCTGCTTTAGATTGGGTCTCTCGCTGCTCCCCCACCCCGACCCATGCTCTGTCTGTCTCTCAAAAATAAATAAATAAACATTAAGAAAAAATTTTTAAAAAGTAATGAATTGGCAAAAGGCCACAGATTATTTTTTTCGGAGATAAAAATCTCATGTGTATTTTCAAAGGAAATGTTAAGTGTAGTTAGTGATTATTCTTTTTTCTTTCCTTAAAAAAATCTGTTTTGTAAAGGAAATAGTTTTGCTTTATTTTTTCTTATGTCAGTCTCTAAAGGAAAATATTTTTAAAAATAATTTTAGTGAAATTTGAAATCCTAAGGGAAAATATACTGTATTTTTCTAGTAACCCTACTGAAAGAATTGAAATGATACATTATGGACCCTAGTAAATGTCTTCAGAAAGAAAGAGGGCATTGTGTCTTTACAGGAAAACATTTTAGTAACTGTTTACTGGAACAATGATTTTTGTGTGTGTCTCAAATTCCTTTATGCCTACAGACTGCTCAACCGAATGTCATTAGAACCTTTAGAACTTATTTTTGCATAGTTTGAAGCTTTACCCATCTCCTACACAGTCACATGTTGATTTGGGGAAAAAAAAGTATATATACATATCTGTCCATAATACAGTATGGGTGGCATATTGGAAGCTAAGACTTAACAGATTGTCAGCCTGCGCACCATCCCTAACCCCTTTCAGGTAACCAGACTTATTCATGTCAACACATGCTTTCAAAAGACTGAGAAGTGATTCTGAAATATTTTTACCAGCAACACTGTAGTTAGATTTTTGAATAAAATAATACTGTGATATTAACAAAGGCTCTTGAAAAGGGATTCTGTGTAGAATGTGTTGATAATTAGAACAGGTAGATCTGAAGGGAATAGGTTTGCCTTTCTATGTAGACTTGCCAGTTAACGAAATCATAAGTGAAAATAGTTTCATTATATACAGAGCTGTAAACTATAAAGGCAAAAAGAAAATAAAATTGATTAGAAAAACAAAAGTACTGATTTTAAGGAAAAGTACTTCAGAGGATATATTCAGCAGTAATAATTTTGTGAAGTTTTAAAATGATGATGTAACTGGCATCATGGGTTTTAAATATATAATTAATATTAGATTGCTAGTTACTTTGTGCAACTGAGTATTATACCATACAACTACAAAATTAACTAGTGTTTATTGAGATTTTATCAGGTGGTTGGTATCATGTTGGGAATATCCCATGTATAGTTTTATTTAGTTATCACAAAATCCCTATGAGTTGGATAATCTAGTTTCTTTATGGAAATGAGGGGGCTATTTGTCATTGTCAAATTTTTAATAGTCTTTTTTAATCTGTTGACAAATTTGGTAAGTAGGTAACGTGGTTTTTTTTTAGGTAAGAAAGTTGTTATTTCAGTTTCCTTTTCAACATGTACAAAATACCTTTAAATGATCTATGTTGTTGACTTGAAATTTTTCCTTCTCATATCCTGCACATTTTTTCATCACACACTGTGACAAGTAAATAAGGAAGAGTTTTCTTCATATTATCTTCTCTACTGCCTCTTAATATCTCAACTTTGAGATGGTAGCAATTTCTGATGTAGGACGCTTTCTATCATCTAATGGGATTTAGTCAGAGAAGTGCCAGTGGAAGGTTAAATTTCAGTTGCATTACCATTAAGTAAGGTGAGTCATGGGGAGAAAAGCTTTGTGTTGTGTCTCCTATTTCTTTATACTTGACCCATAGCACCTTTATTTCTCACCTCATTTTTTTTTTTTTTTTTTTTTTTAGCTAGGGTAGGCATATACTATTAATTAATTCTTTCAACAATTACATATTAGTATCCACCAAATGTTAAGCGCCAGGGATGCATTGGTGATCCAAGACATCATTAATTCCTGTCTTCATGGAAGATTGCACAGGAGACATCTCTCATCTTGTGGGAATACATTGTAGTCATCAACTGCTTTTCCCTTGGTTGAAAATTACTAAGTGTCAAACCTAAAATCAAAAGGAAAGACCATCCCAACATAATTTGACTCATATGCAACTCTTCACCCACTCAGTTAATTTTCTACAAATGCATATGCACCTTCATTTGAGATAATCCTTAAGCCTCTAAGTGGTGATTGATTCTGGTGGATCTGGAGTGAATGTTAGGTCTTGTAACTTGCTTCTTGATTATTGTGTAACTCCTAATGAAGCTGGTTTTGAGCATTTGTGGGAAAGTCACAGGGTTTGTAAAATATCTTTAGGATGATGGTAGATGAGGGTCAAGATGGTTAAAATCTAGCCTTCTGTTTTGCTTTGGAGTTAAGGGGAGGAGGAGAAGAAGACTGTGCAAGTAAATGTGATTGTATTATGACACTTGCATCACTTAGAAATCTTTGTTAAACCTCAACTGTTTTATCTATCCTAAAAAGAAAGAGAGAAACCATACACATTGTGTGCCTCCTGTGTGTAGAGCCATACACTAGGGTCTTAACATGTCAACTCATTTAACTTTTACATTCACTCGATGAGATTTGGATGCTTTTATCATTCCTATTTTATAGATCAAAAACTGAAGTAACTTACATAATATCATCGGTAAATTATAGGTAGATTTATTAGTTGAATCTGATTGTGACTCTAAATTCTATTATTTCCATTAATAGAATTGATCAGTTGATAGTAAACATAAGTTAGAGTTCAAACATTGTTTTAGATGTTTTCTTTCTTTTTTTTTATTTTTTATTTTTTTATTTTATTTTATTTCTAGGAGAGAGAGAGAGAGAGAGAGAGAGAGAGAGAGAGAGAGACAGCGTGAACAGGGGAGGGTCAGAGAGAGAGGGAGACACAGACTCTGAAACAGGCTCCAGGCTCTGAGCTGGCAGACAGCACAGAGCCCGATGCGGGGCTCGAACCCACGAACCGTGAGATCATGACCTAAGCCAAAGTCGGACGCTTAACCGACTAAGCCACCCAGGCGCCCCTGTTTTAGATGTTTTCGAAGATAAGTGTTGCCTACTAAATATACTGAAATACTTATAAACATAATTTGTCATATTTAGATATTCAATATTTTTCTGTCTATATTGTACCATCTATATTGAAACGTATGTAGCTTTAGCACTTATACCAGTGACAGTATAAGTGTATTTCCTGTTGATAACTCATTTTCATTTTGAAGTTATGTTGCAAAGTAAGTATGCATTGCTTTTATTGTTAGAACTGACATAGGGATAGTAAGAGAATAACAGCGATGAAAGGCAAAAAAAGTCAGAGTATGTAGCGACGTTTGGAGAATGAACACTGGAGGCTTGGGGAAAATGTTCAGCATTGCTCAGTTCTCCTGGGTGGGAAGGATGTTAAAAATACAATCCTGGCTGGCTATTGCATTGTAATGTCCTGTCCGACCGCCTTCTTCATGACCTTTCTATGAATGAGTATTTCTAAGGTGAGGCTGGCAGAGCAGTCAGCAGATAAGAGTCAACACTGCCCTGGGTTCTAGCCAGGCAGACCCAAGTTCAAATCCAGTTGCATTACATGCTGGGTTGAGCAAGTAATTTAATCTCCCTGAATCTCATTTTTCTTGTCCAATGGACATAATAATTCTCTTGCTGGCTTGCTGTAGGAACTACAAGAGATGATGCCTATTAAGTGTCAAGAGCAGCATCACATCAAACTTGTTCAGTGGTATCTACATGTATTGTAGGAAAGATAAAAACTACTCAGGATGAGTGGGTGAAGTGTGTGAGGTAGCCAAGCTGACAGTCCATGGCTGCTGGGAGCAGGAGGGGAAATCTGGACCACAGATACTTTTCCCTATTTTTCTTCATGTGCCCGGGCCCTTCACACACCCTTTTAATGCTGATTCCTTACATACACTCCTAAAACTGTCACAACTCTTTTTTCTTAGTTTATTTGTTTTGAGACAGAGAGAGAGAGAGAGAGAGAGAGAGGCGGGGGTGGGGTGGGGGTAGTGGTGGTGGTGGGGGAATCTGAAGCAAGCTCCGTGCTGTCAGCGTGGAGCATGAGGTGGGGTTTTATCTCATGAATCCTGAGATCATGACCTGAACTGAAATCAAGAGTCAGATGCTTAACTGACTGAGCCACTTAGGCTCCCCTAAACAGTCACAACTTTGACATCCAGTGTGGGTTGCTATTTTTATATGTGGTCTATCTTCAAAGCAATACAATTATCCAGTCATTAAAGGACTCTTATGTCTTTATGGGTCTTGACACTGTATGTTTCTTGAACATAGAAATCTCACTTGCCTTCTCCAAGTCTTCCATACAGCTATCATGAATGTACATAATAATTTTATTTACTGGACATTTATTGATCCCCTATTGCATGTTAGGCACTACATTTTACTTTGGGTACAGCAAGGAACAAAATAGAAAATTCCCATTGTCCTGGTGCTTATGTTTCAAATGGGGAGTCAGATACTAAAGAATTCACTGTAATTTTAATAGCAGCAAATGGTATGGAAAAGTACAAGTTGCTAAGAAAGTGTGCAATTTAGATAAGATTTAGATTCTTATCTAAATCTTTAGATAAGAGGCTGTATCTAAACTATGCAGTCAGGGAAGGAGTTTTCAGGTAGTGATTTTATGAAGTATATTGTGTTTCAGAAGTTGTGTTGCCCTCATGATGCAAATTAAAATGATTCATCCTGGAATCTCTGAGTTTCCTAGGACTCAGTGGGGTGCAGAGTATTTAACTAGGGAGGAGGTTGCTAGAGAGTGTTCCAAGAAAAGTTAGGAGCACTGGTCATCCACCTTGCTCCATTTTTTAAAGGGTAACACAATAAGCCCTTCATATCATCCCTACCCTCAACCAATGCCCAGTTGCTATTTATGAAAAAGGAGAAATAACTTAGGGAACACATGAATTGACAAATTTCCTGTATATCCTATCATGCCATTTTAACCTCACAACAGCACTAAGATATTATATCTAAGGCTGATTATGTTTGGTTTGCCCACAATAGTCCCATTTATGCCTGTTGTACTAAAGTAATTGCTAATAATGCCCCCCCTCCCCACCTTCAGATTCAAGGGAGTCCCAGTTTGTGTGATAAGTTCTATGGTCATAAATAAAGGAAGGTCAGGGAGATCAAGGATTTACTTTGGGTCATATAGCTAATAAGTGGCAGGGATACCACACCACTTACCTAACGCTCATGTTCTCACTACTGTATTGCAAATGCAAGTAGTTACTTCTACACTTATATTGCTCTCTATTTTATTGTTCCAATCAATGTTAGGTAGCTCAAGACAAAACTAACAAAAGCTGGCTGTCTGACATTTGTGTTCAGTGATTCTGCTAAGAGTCATGTATTTCCATAAAGCATAAAGCATATAGGAAAAGAAATGCTGTATTAAGATAAAATATCAAATATGAGTAGTAAGTTGTAGTTATTTTCTTGATGTGCTTGTCTTTATATTAAGCGTACTCTTTAGGTTGCCCAAGTATGAGGAAACTAATTTAAAATGCTGGGGTTCCTGGGTGACTCAGTTGGTTGAACATCTGACTCTTGATTTCAGCTCGTGTCATGACCCCAGGGTTGTGGGACTGTGCCCTGCATCAGCCGTGGAATCTGCTTAAGATTCTTTTTCTCCCTCTCCTTATTTCCCCCCTCCCCCCCACCACCACCTCAAGCATGAGCACATGCATGCTCTCTCTTTCAAAAAAATGCAATCGGTTCTGAAAGTCAACATGTGACTCTAATGACAAAACATTGGTAATTGATCTTTTCTCCAATAAGACACCCTGTGGGTGGGATGGGGGGGTGGGACAGTCCATGACTTGCCCTAGGGAGCAGAACCTAAATGTAAAGATCTTAGAATTTTTAAAACAATCAGTTAAATCCTTTTATGGTTGAGCCATTTTAATAACACTTTGGAACACAGTTTTCCTTACTGTTTAAACTGAGTAATAATACAAATGAAATTTTCATCTGTAGCATATAATGAAGGCTTTTTAGAGCATTTCATACATAAATATATCTGAAACATGGAATGCTATTACTTCCTCTTTTTAAATAAAATTGTACATAAATCATACTATACTAACAGTCATATTAAAAATAAATATTACTTGTTATGTTTCCTTATGAAATTATAATGTAAACTATAAAGATGCTGATGTCACTCTCTGCACTTAGAAAATAAGATTTTATGAGCTATATTCTGAGTCAAAATTTGTTTCTCTTATGATGTACACAGAAATGATTCACTATGGAATCTCTGAGTATATCTATTAAACATTACGTCTTATCTCTAAATGTTTGCCTCACACTTTGTTAGTACTTCTTTGAATATATTTTGAGATCTTCTAGTCAATTCATCATTTATTTAATCCATATTCCTGTGCCCCTGAATGTTGTCAGTGAACTATTGGCATAGATGGGTTTATAGTTGGTAGACCTGGAATATATACAGCACCTTTTGTTTCTTTGTAATTTAGAGATCATCTGCTGACTATCGATCTGTCTCACTGTGTTCTCCCAGATCATGAATAGCACTTCAAGTAGTAACTATGTGGAAACTCTTTTTTTGTTTGTTTGTTTGACCAAACTACCTTCTTTTTATAGATTTATTAAATATCACAGAAGAAGGAAATCTGTATGGATTGTCTAGTTTACAAGTTCACTTTATGAGTGGGATGTTGGTATACATTAGGCAAGGAAGAGGTTCTGTGACCAAATAAATGTGAGATACTATGGGCTAACCCAAGCTTCAAAGGCCTCTTGATGGCAAGACTGTTTTTAACAGAAGATATGGAATATGCTAATTCCTAACTTTATTTGACCACAGAACTCCATTTTTACCCTTCATCTTCAAGGCTGGTATTCTAAAGGAGGGGGATAAGGCAATACTAACTGGGGATCTTGTTTCATAAAGAAATTGTCCCTGAGATGTTAAGTGACTTACCCAAGACCTCACAGCTATTTGGTGGAAAATATGAGATCAGAACCTATTTTGTCTGCTTCTGACCTAGACTTTGGACAGTCCATTGCGTTGAACATCCTGCTATCGCTTGCCACAGGTATTTGTTTGTAAGAGTCATGGGGAGGGAGTTGACTGAAATTATCTCCCATCTTGCTTTTTCCTTTGGCTCCTATACCTTTGGTTCTTAGTAAGGACCTGTGAACACCAGCAACAACCATTCCAGTGAAACTGAGAAACTTGAGATTGGGCTGATTTTTGTTTACTCCTGGACGGTTAATTCCAAGTTTACCAGAACTGTTATCCTTCTCATTAGAATAAAAGGATAAGAAATGCCCACAAATAAAGAACTCACTGTCAGTCAGAAAGTTTATTGGACAAATATCTATTGAGTGATTACATATGCCCCATACTATCCTAGCTGCTAGGAAAAAAAGCAAAAATCCTTACCCTCATGGAGTTTAAAATCCAAAGATGAAATCAGATAATGAGCAAGCAATAGAGTCTGGTTAGTGCTCTGGAGAAAAATAAACTGGGCTAATGGGGACAGAGAGTGCTAGTAAGATGTTAGAATTGGGATGATAATTTTATATAGATTAGTGAGGAGTGTTTTACAGTTTAACTGACGTTTGGGCAGAGACATGAAGAAATGAAGGAACTCATGAGCTTGGGAAAAACATCCCAGGGAATGGGATTAGCATGCTTTAGGAATGCAGGAAAATCACAATAGATAGAGCTGAGGGAGCAAAGGGGAATGTAGTAGTGGCCAGATCATGTTGACTCTAGGACATTACAAAGATATTGGCTTATCCTCTTGGTGACAAAGGAAGCCATTGGAGGGTATTGCATAGAAAAGTGGCATGATCTGACTTCTGTTTTAAAGGCTCAGTCCTTTAAAGGATCCTGGGTGGAAAATAACTACAGGGAAGTGTGGCTACAGATCAGGTTCCCAGGAAGCAGACTCTAAGGTGGAGATTAGCATGCAAGAAGTTTACCCTCATGGGAGCCCTCTAAGGAAAAACAACTGTGGGAGTGGAAAGACAGCAAGATTAGGCAGGAAGAGAATTGGGCTGCAATGCAGACTGAACAAATGCCAAACTAACCTCTTGAGATCACTCTTTAGAGTCGCCCTAAAGTGGAACCAGAGTGCCAGGCCTTTATATGGGTGTGTCAAGTAGCCATTGGATGCAGGCTACCCCTGAGAGGGGGGAGTGGCTTTGGGCAAGGAACTTTATTCAGCTGAGAGCAACTCTTGTATAGAAGAGACAGCTGAGCACTGTTTCAGCACCTCCAGCAGCTGAGGAATAGTCCTTCAGCCTGAAGGGAGATCTGGATGGTTTATCAGAGCATCCATTACAGGAGGCAAAGAGGAAGCAGGTGGGATTAGTTAGGAGGAAGTGATTTGGAAAGCCGATGATGGTAGGCTCTGCTACTAGGATGTTAGAAATAGAAGTATTAAGGTATAAACATTTTCTGGATTTATTTTGAAGGGAGATATACTGATAAATTGGTGGGGGTAGGATTATGAAAAGTCAAGAATATCAGTATATTCACCAGTACTGATATATTGATGGGGAACAATGGGAAACCAAGAAAAAGTGATGTGAGCATACCATTTTTAGCCCAAGCAATGAGTAATAGGAACAGCTATATGCTGAGGTAGAGAAAACTTGGGAGGTATGGTGGGAAACAGTTTCAGGAGGAAAACAAATATTCAGTTTCAGATGTCAATGATAGATATCCAAGTGAAGATGATAGCGGGATACATGAGTGTGTTATCCAGGGAAGCCATTCAGGCTGAGGAAACAAATCTGGAACAAGTGTTATTTAAGCTACAGAACTGGAGGAGATTATCCAAGGAGTGACTTCCGGGCTACTTCAAAGTTTAAGGGTAGAATAGTACAAGGCAGACAAGAGAGTGTTTAGGGGATAGGAACAGGACCAAGAAGAGATGGTGTGCCAGAAGCCAAGCCAAGAAAGTGATTCAACAAGGGGAGAGTGACTACCAAACACTTCTTCCTATTGGATAAACGTTTCTTATCATTATCTCTTTTCCTTTCAAATTCTACCATGTATAAAGCCTATTCATTTTGTCTATTTAATTGTGTCACAGTCTCACTTAGGTGCTAGGTTTTCCTCAGTACTTTGAAGCTCATAGTGTATTTGAAATAAGGAGGGCTAGTATCCTATTAACTAAGAGTATAAACCCTAAAGAAGAGAGAATCTATGAGTGCAGTAGTACAAGGAATAGAAGCATTCCAGATGAGGCCAATACAGATGCTCGATATAGATGGAGGCAAACTTAGGCTGTGATGGAATCTCACATATTTTTTTTAAAAATATTTTTATTTATTTGTAGGAGAGAGAGAGAGAGACAGCGTGAGCAGGGGAGGGTCAGTGAGAGAGGGAGACACAGACTCCGAAATAGGCTCCAGGCTCTGAGCTGGCAGTCAGCACAGAGCCCGATGCGGGGCTCGAACCCACGAACCGCGAGATCATGACCTAAGTGAAAGTCGAACACTTAACCGACTAAGCCACCCAGGCGCCCCTCACATAATTTTTTATGTAAAAAAATTTTAATGTTTATTTATTTTTTGAGACAGAGACAGAACATGAGTTGGGGAGGGGCAGAGAAAGGAGAATCCAAAGCAGGCTCTAGGCTTTGAGCTGTCAGCACAGAGCCTGACAGGAGTCTTGAACCCATGGATGATAAGATCATTTTCTGAGCCAAAGTCAGACGCTCAACCAACTGAGCCACTCAAGAGCCCCAGAAACTCACATATTTTTGATGAGAGGTCAGAATTCACCTTAAATTTAATACACTCAATTCTGAGTCTGTGAATTGGGATGGCCCTGGTTAGAATCCCTGGGATCACCTATTGCCCTGGAAACAGGGATCCAAACTCCTGGTGATTCCCATTTGTGGGGGAAAAACACCACCTAGAGCTAAAACAGAATGAGAAGTGTCCCAGTATTGTTCACCAAAAATAGGAACTAAGAGTGCAGAAGTGAAATCTCCCTGGAGAATGGCCTGACAGCACTTTCCCATACAGTCTATATTCAGCACATCACCTTGCACTGTCCTCTGACCTCACTTATGACCCATGTAACTGTGTCTCTTCATGATACTATAACACATGTTGAGAATAGAGTCCAAATCTTCATGTGCCTCAGAGCTTAGAATAGTCTCTGGTACTCAACAGATATTTATTGAGATAAATAAATGGGTTTTCTAGTACCTTCTTTTATCAAGCACAGAGCATAGGAACAGACAAATGGGTTTCTGAATAGCCTTGGAAGCTGGATGTGTTTAATCACATGTTTCTTGGCAAACTTTTGTGTGCTAATCCATTTCCCCCCCTCAAATTTGTTTCCCATGTCAAGGAGGAGACTATTTGTTCCATATTATTTATTTCAAAAGCAATATCTGAAGAGTCTTTTGGCTGAAAGTTACTGTAGTAATATCTGTTTAGTAAGAAGGTAAAAGATGTCCTACTTCAGCCATCAGTAATGCCAAAACTTAAAGAGAAGTTGGATTGTCTTTGTCTGTTGCAAACTTTGACAAACTTTATTTCCTTCTGGAAAAACATTATTCAGTGGAGTATTTTGTGCTCTTCAGTTGGAGAGAGATCATTAAAAAGTTTGTGTTTATACAGAAAGATGGAGAAATAAACATGTATGTTTATGTGACGCACAACTGGCTTAACTTAATTAAATGAATGGCTATATAGAAGTGTAAAAAAAAAAGTTCATATTTTTAAATATTTCAGGGTTTTGGGCAACCCAAGGTGACATCCTAAATACATGTGCTCTTTGAGGCTACATGTAGTTACTAACCAGATGGCTAAAGCATGCTGCTAGAATGCATGACCATTGTTTTTTTTAACTAACAATTATTACTTCTATCAATATGACAAATAGTCTGTAACACCAACAGTCATTAATAAAAGAAGGGAAAGAAAATGATTAGAGAAAAGTTGCCAAGAAGACACAAAGCAAAAATAGCAAAATAATGGGTGAATTTATTTGGTTCTTGTGTTGTAAAATGATTCAGGGAAGAGTTTAAATAGGGCAAAATATAGGGGCTGAAGTATTTCCTCTTCCAAAGTTGACTTGTCAGTATGTGTAAGTATTGCTTTGATTGGGGGAGGAATGAGAGAAAAGGCCAGAGGGAGCACAGAATGAGATGTGGGACAAGAGCTTCATAGTTGTTTGAGTCTGGTTGGCATGAACAGATCGAAATATTGACAAAGGACTGGACTGCTACCTCCCCTTGGGGAACTATTCACTAGAACTGTGAGGTGTGTGGCCTTTAGGGTTTACATGGTTTCACCATCCTCCTCACAAGAACCCAGTGAGATAAGCACTGTTCTTATCCAAATTTCACAGGTGAAAGGACTGCCATTGAGAGGTCTCCCTGGGTCCCACAGCCAGTGAATGACTGACTCTAGGATTTCATCCTTTATGGATAGACTTGCTGCTTCTGCTGTTCTGATAGGTGCCTTCACTCAAGCTTTTCTCTCTGTTTTGAAATAACTGTTATTCTATCCCACATTCCTAAGCCCGCATTGCCCAATGCTTCTAAGTGTAGCCCCAATGCCACTTTATCCTTGAATTACCCCATGTAGCTGTGATCTCCCCTCCCTCCAAAAATTCCTCCAAGTCTCTGCTACTCAAAGTGTCATGAACAAGCAGTGAGACATCAACAGGGAGCTTATTGGAAATAGAGAATCTGGGGACTCACCCCAGATCCTCTCACACTCTCCAGGTGGTTTATGTATAAAGTTTGAGAATTTCAGTATGGAACTTCCCTTCCCTTCTCTTCCCTGACCTGCCCTCCCCTTCCCTTCTCTTTTCCTTTCTCCTTTTCTTTTCTGTTCTTTTTTTGCTTTGTATTTCTGTCATTTGTATATCTGTTCTATATTCTTAATTGGACTGTAAGCTCTGTGAGGGCAGGCAAGCATTATATTTTCTTTTGAGTACCCATAAATATACATAGTATAGAAGAATACATAAATTTGTTTAGTGACATAGTAACACTTCTATTCAGAAATTTAGCTAACTTTCTAGGTCAAAAAATGCTGTGCTATTTGGAAGAATTTTTGGCAGTGTGCTGGTAGAATCACTTTTGGCAATTATCTTACTTGCAGTGTTTCCAAAAACTCAGGCTTTTTTGTTTGCTTTGTTTTTTGTAGAACTTTTTTTAAATGTTTATTTATTTTTGAGAGAGAGAGCCCACAATCAAATGGCGGAGGGGCAGAGAAAGAGGGAGACAGAGGATCCAAAGCAGGCTCCGAGCTCTCAGCGCAGAGCCTAATGCATGGCTCAAACCATGAGACCGTGTGCCCTTTCGACTTTTGATAGGGTTGAAAATTAAGAGGCATAATCCCGGTCTCAAAAATAAAATCTTCATTACTTTCCACAGCCTTTGGTCTATAACCAGCCCTGGGGCCACACCACCTTTCATTGGCAAAGCACAAATATAGATAGTACAGATTTGGAGAAAAATCAACACATAAAAAAGAACTACTGAAAGCTGAATTTCATGTGTGAAGTTCGTCTCCAGTCAGGACACTCACTGTCTTCCAGGAACCTTGGAATGGAATTTTGTTTCAACAAATATTTTATTCCAAGCTTTATTCTAGAGCTAATTTGATTAATAACAAAACTTCAGTCACTCCAGACGTTCCTGCTGCTTGCATTTATATCCTAAAGACCGATCACATTATTGATTTTTTGAAATGATCACCGTGTGTTGTGTTGTTCTTTATTTAGACACTGGGTTTGCATGGATTTGTGCCTCTAAGTGTTCTCAGTGAGTGTGACCACCTGGTCGCTGAGATTGGCAGATGCTCGGGCCCTTCAATCAGCTTCTCGTCGCGGCACAATCTGGCTTCTTTTCTTCTTTTCACCGAATATGTAATTGGAATACATGTGTGGCAAGAAAAGAGGGCAAACACATATAGGTGGCATTTTTTTTTTTTATACTGACTCCGTTTCAGCAGTCACTATGACCTCTCATGAAGTGCCAAATCTAAAAATTGTCTAAACATAAATCTACTCTTGAGAGCTGAAATTGTCTAAACATAAATCTACTCTTGGGAGCTGACAGAATTCTTCAATTCAGGGAGGATTCCACTTTACCTCTTTTTAGAATTCTTCTCTTTTTTTCCCCCTGTGTGAGTGTGTGTTGTTTTAGTGAGAGGCTCCCTTCCCACACCTCAGTCATCGGTTTGCTCACTCCCTTGTGTGATGAATCGATGCTTCCAGAACAGGGGCTTCCGAGGGACTGCGGGAACAATTACTTCCAAATGAACTCGTGCGTCTTAGCAGGGAGCATTCAGACCACACCCCAGGTAAAAGGAAGTCTTTCCTTAATGTTTTCAGGAACTTTTAAAGGCTGTGCACTTTGGTGTTTGCTGCAAGAGGGCTTGAGGGAGCGCTGCCTGGGTATGGATAAATTTGACTGTGTGTCACAATGAAATGTTATCTCCAGTTCGTGGAAGGGGCGAGCAGATAAAAGCGAACTGCTCACTGGCCGACCAAAGAAATGCTCAGGACTGCTGCCCTCAGCACAGTGTTGAAGCTGACACCCTGCAATGCCTCTGCTTAACGGGAGGCTGGTGGACATCTGTGAGTGTGGGTGTTGACATGGGAAGGAAGAGAACTTTTAGGGGAATTGTAGGCGGGAAGGCATTGCAGCCTGAAACTGAGCAACGGAGCACTTAACCTGCATGGCGTGGGAAAACACGATGTCCTAAGTTACTATTCGCCTGTCCGGCGATGAGGGGACAATCTCCGAGGTTTCGCGTGCTTGAAACCACATTTAGAGCGAGAGTTTAATCCTTTCGGGTCTAATTCTATTATTGAAGTAGTTTCCCAAGAACAAGAACTAAGATGCGTTTTTAAATGGCATTGGAAACTGAAAGTGTTAACTGGCATTTAACAAGTGCAGCGGTATTAATGTGCATCTGTTTCTGCTTTGTGTGGAAAATGATTTTTCATCACCATAGCGATTCATTTCTGGGCTCCCCTGGAACTTCGCCACCTTATGCAGAAAACAGAAATTTTTTTTTCCTTCTTTTCTAAACAGGGGATTCAGCAGTCTATCAACTACCACGTGGCTCCTCTACATCTAAATGTTACATAGCATAATTTCACATCCTTTTCCAACTTAAATTCTGTACCAAAAAAAAAAAAAAATCTGTACATCCTTGGTTAGATAAGAGGATGCTAGGTAAGAGCTATGAAAAGAGCCCCATGCTAACCCTGTACTCCCAGCTTAAAAGTAGATACCAAACCATTGCCCTTTTTGTGGTTGTGCTTCTGAAGATATGTATGCAGACAGGAATTTATCCCTGCTCTTTTTCTCCAACAGTAACCTAGGAAGATGAATATGTCTTTAGTCCTATTAGATTTTCCTTTTGATGTTATTGAATGGCATCGTGTATTGGTTCAACTAAAATAAAATTTTAAAAAGTTGTTCTCCTATACCAGCCAGGAAAGACATTTTATGTAAGATATGGATGTGTCTGTAGGAAAATATGACAATAAAGTAGAAAGAAATAATTTTACTTTGCTGTTGCTTTCATTGTCAACATGTAGTTATGCTTAGAAATTCTTTTGAGGACATTGTATTAAAAGCACACCTTATGGACTGAAACATTAGTGTTCACTCATACTTTGCTTCCATTTTATTCACTAAAATTATAGCTATTACCCTTTAAAAAGCCCATAATTTATGGGGTATCAGTAGTGGAGATCTGTTTGTGTTTTGGAGATTTAAGTGGCATTGCATTGTACAAATTGTATAAGGCTGTAGAAGTGAATTTTCTTCATTGCGCGTGTTTTAGAGGCAAAGCCACTTACTGTTAGTAATGGTTGTATGTATTTCATACTCATGGGGCATTTAATACTGAAGCCTTTCATACATTGGTATTTCAGTTTCACAGGGATAGAACATAAGACAGACTTATAGTCATTATGCGGGGAGATGATGGGCCTATAGAACCTGGAAATAAGATCACAGTTTCACCTCTTTTTTTGACTCCTAATGCACTGTCTGTATTTTCTACCCATATGAAATTCTGCGATGAATTATCTGAACTACCTCTAGTGATTTTGTTGCTAAAACCACTCTCTATCATGATATTGATGGGATTAGTCATGTAAAGAAGACTTCCTAGAAAATAATCTATCTAGTAAATGTGTCATATTGTTATTGCTGATAAGATTAATAGGCTTCCCAAATCTCACAAGGGATCTAATGTTCCTTACAAAGGAGAGCATTGATTTATTATTTTCTGATAATTAGTTGCAACCTGGCAATTTTGGCATGACTGCAGTGAGGGAATAATGACGACTATCTTTAAAGGCATAAAAGAAGGTTAAAAAATGAGAGTTGGTTCAGAAAGGTTTGTCTGTGTGTTTTATATTCCCTAAGGAATATGCATTGTTTCTAGAAGGCATAGCTGTTTTAGTATTTTTAGTTACCAGAAAGCTTTACCCTATAATAAACTGGCCTACAGTTAGTTTGTTAGACCTGTAACTTGGGTGAAGTCAGGAAGTAAGGATATCCACTTCTCTTTCTTTGATTACATACTCATAAAGAAAATACCTATTAATAATTGAGGATGTCAGACAGCCTGTTCCAGGTACCTCCTGACCCCAGGCTGATTGAGTGCCACCATGCTATCTGACTCTCTCTCCAGTCCAGTCTTGCTGTCAGCCATGGTGGCTTTCATTTTCACCAGAATGGTCTTGTTAACCTTCTTGTCTCACAGTTCTTTGAGCTTCACAATCTCAGCGCCTTTTCTATTTTTTAGTTCTCAGATACTCAGTCTCAAGGCCAAAGTCTTAGACCACATAATCATCTAGAATTACCATATCTTTACATCTTAAACTCTCATATACCATACTCTAACCCCAAGCCATTATCCCCAACACTCACCATGCTATCAAACCTGGTCTCCGAGCATCAGAGACCACTGGTTCCCTAAATCTGAGAGTCCCTCTTCTATACCTGTCCAAACGCCCATCTGTGGTGGTCATTTGATCTACTCTCACAAGAGCCCTCCGTTTCCTCACACTCACAATATCCTTCTGTGAAAACTAACTCTAAACACCAGCTCTGTGAGTGCTACCATAGACTTTCTCTGTTCCTGTGGGAGGTAGTTTGAAACATCCCTGGAGAGGATATCAAATATCCAAGCAAATTGCTTCACTCCTACAGGCCCTTGACATAGTCTGTCAATCCTTCTGTTTGTAGTCAAGTACCTCTCCTATTGCTGTCAATGATGTTCCAGTCTTTTCTGGACTGGATCACTGAGTGTTCCCACTCTGGAGGGTTCAACCTTGGACCTCTTTTTTTCCTCTTTATGCTTACTACCTTGGTTATCGTCTTTGGTCTTGTGGTTTCAAATACCATGTACAAGTTAACAACCCTAATAGTTTTATCTTTAGCACAGACTTTCCTCTAAGCTTGACTTCCATACCCACAATTCCACTTGGATCTGTATTTGGCATATTACATTTGATCTTTATTCTCAGACTAGCTTCACCTGTTGTTTTTCCCATTTCAGTGAATAAAAATCTCATTTCTTGCAGTTATTCAGGTCAAAAATTTTGCACTGACTTTGATTCTTATTTATCTTTTATATCCCACATCCAATTTTAAAGCAGATTCTAAATTTTTCTTTGAAATCTAGCCAGAATCGGGGTGCCTGGGTTGCTCAGTCGATTGAATGTCCAACTTTGGCTTAGGTCATGATCTGACAGTTCCTGAGTTTGAGCCCCACATGGACTTGCTGCTGATAGCATGCAGCCCACTTCAGATCTTCTGTCCCTCTCTCTCTGTGCCTGCTCTGCTCACCCTCTCTCAAAAATAAATAAGACATTAAACAATAAAAAATAAACTAAAATATAGTCAGAATCTTAACAATTTCTTATTGTCATTACTGCTGCAACCCAAGTTTAACCAACCATTTCCTCTCCCATGGGTTATTGCAATAGCTTTATAGCAAGTCTTCATAGCTTATGCCTATTGAAAGTACTATATATTTTACATATTTATTTTGTTTACTTCTTCCTCCACTAGAATGTAAATTCTGTTAGTGTAAAGATTTTTGCTTACCATTACATCCTCAGCACCTAGAGTGATGCCTTAGCATTTAGCAGGCATTTAATAAGACCTTGTTGAAAAACTGAAAATAAGTAGAAGGCAAAATATTCGGGGCGCCTGGGTGGCTTAGTCGGTTGAGCGTCCGACTTTCGCTTAGGTCATGATCTCGCGGTTTGTGGGTTCGAGCCCCGTGTCAGGCTCTGTGCTGACAGCCAGCTCAGAGCCTGGAGCCCGTTTCAGAGTCTGTAACTCCCTCTCTCTCTGACCCTCCCCTGCTCACGCTGTCTCTCTCTTTCTCTCCTAGAAATAAATAAAACATTAAAAAAAAAAAAAGAAGGCAAAATATTCAAGTGAGAGTTGATTTTAGTAGGAGCATAGTGACAGGACTGAAGGCCATATGAAAAAGCAAAGATGTGGGTGAGTGAGTAGATGTGGTGCCAGAGATCTTGGAAATTCTTGTCTGATTGCTCTAGTTATCTCAGTGAAATGAGAAACAAAGTCATCAGCTCAGAGTAAGACCATGGAAGAAGATACTGAGGGTGTGAAGAAAGAGGGGAGGATGTAAGTTTTCTAGGCAAGTGGGAGAGTGAATGGACTATAGAACTATAATGTTTATAGAGAAGCACCAAAGGGCCTGCTTGAGCCTCAGAGTCATACATTTGAAGTGAAACCAGTAAGCACAGTTGCTTGATTTCCTCCAATCACATACCTTTGTGGTACAGGAGTAGAGTAGATAGCAGGTTAGATTTAGTGAGGACTGTGATTTGCCCAAATGGAAGGGATGATGTGAGAGAGGGCAGGGTACTTGAGGAGTATACATGGGGCGAACTGTGGTAAAAGTCTTTACTGAAACAGGTTAAAATTAAAAAAAAAAACATATGGGAAAACATAATCTTGGAGGGATCGTAGATTTTCCTTCTGGTGGGGTCTGAGAAGTGTTGGAGTTGGAGTATGAGCAGGAGGTGTGGAAAGAAAAGAAGTTGTGGTCAGAGAATGGAAAATGTGACATTACAGAGGGGTGATGGCTATTGATTAAGTCTAGGGATTTGAGGGTCAAGAAGGGGCAAGAATGAGCACAGGCCAGGTCAACACAATATGAGGAAAATTGAGTATTATGCAAAGCATAGTGTAAAAGGAGTGGAATTGAGCCAGGAACTAAATCTTCACAGAAAGAAGAGCGTAATTTGGGTGTGAGCAAATGAAAGTGAAGATGAAATGTCATGAGTGGTATAGACTGCTGACGTGAGATTCAAATCTGGAAGTGTCTACGTAGGAGGAAAGAAGAATGGTCTGGAAGTAGCAAAGGGGAGTGAGGAGGACACTGTTGTACTTCCAGGTCCAGTGTGAGGGAAAACAGCTACCATTAAGCAAGTTAGGAACAGAGCCCTTCAGAGGAAGCAGTGGTTTGATTAGAGTGAGGGTAGAGAAGATCTTAAGAACATGGAGGATTGTATGATGGCTGACTGAATTCCAGAATGTGTATGGTAGAAATGCTTTATGAATTAGGATGGGGCACAGATGGAAAAAAGAACAAGATGGAAATAGCACACAAGGATTGCAGGATGACTCCAGACCTGGGTTTCTCAGAGGGGCTGGCATGGCTGGGGTTAAAGGGAATGCCCTGATGAAGCCTAAGGGGTCCAAGGCACACAAAGTGGGAGAGGAAAGTGAGCATCCTGCCAGGGCGTATCATATTTCTTGTGACAGAGGCATAGAGGTGGCAGAGGGGCAGTGTTACTCTGACTAGATGGGGTTGATTTTTAGCATCAATGTTGATCATGCCACCTTTTCTGCTTCCCTCACTCCACCACATTCATGAGCTTTTGTATCTTTGTTCATTTTCTGTGGACACAAAGGAGGCTGTGTTCCTTCTCCTGTTCCCTTAACTTATATTGCCTGATTACTCCAGGACCTTGTTTTGCTTTCCTTCTCTCCTGGTTCTTTTCCCAAGTCTATGTTCAGGCCTATCCTACTCTATGCCAAGAGCGGGACCTCTTTGACTCTCTTCTCTCACTAACTCCTCTCAACTTTCCTCCTTACTCCTCATCCAGATTTCTAGGAAGAGAAATTTACAGCAGAGTCTTCTCTTTTTCCCTTTCATTTAGTCCTCGATTCATTGCTCTTGGCCTTCTGTGCTTGTCAGTAGCCACATGTATTTTAAAACCAGAGTTACCAGGGGCACCTGGGTGGCTCAGTCGGTTGAGCTTCTGACTTCAGTTCAGGTCATGATCTTGCAGTTGCTGGGTTCACACCCCCATTTGGACTTCCTGTTGTCAACACAGAGCCCGCTTCAGATCCTCTGTCCTTCTCCTGCTTGCACTTCCTCAAATAAATAAAACATTAAACAAAAACCCAGAGTTATATATCTAAACTTCTAATGTGACTACTTCATCTCTCAATCTACGGTGCTGTAATTGTTCTCTGCTGTCAATCAGACAGAATCCAAGTTTGATCTGTACCTCACTGCTGCTGCCCTTCCATGCTTTCACTCATCTGGTTTTCTTAGCCTGGTATATCCTTATCTTCCTCTCCCCTGGGACTTACATTTCAGGTGTTACCTCTTACAGAGCTTCCTAGATTGGGTAGGCAGGTACCGCTCATCATTTTTCCCTTAGTATTCTGTGCATCCATTTTTTTTCCTTCTTGTGTGTGGTCTACTGACTATTTCCTATTCATTATGGCATCCCTAGCTCCTTGAGTGCCTGCCACACAATGGATAGTAAACACAATCATTCTGTTGCAGCCACTCTGGATAACAGTATAGAGCTTCGTCAAAAAAACTAAAAATAAAACTATCCTACAATCTAGCAATTGCACTATTAGATATTTACCCAAAGGATACAAAAATATAGATCTGAAGGGATGCATGCACCCCAATGTTATAGCAGCACTATCAACAATAGCTAAATTATGGAGAGAGTCTAAATGTCCATTTGCTGGTGAATGGATAAAGAAAATATGACACACACACACAATGGAGTATTAACTCAGCCATCTAAAAGAATGAAATCTTACCATTTGCAATGACATGGATGGAGCTTGAATGTATTATGCTAAGCAAAATAAGTCAATCAGAGAAAGACATATACCATATAATTTCACTCACATGTCGATATTAAGAAACAACTGAGGGTTGTTGGAAGGGAGGTGGTAGGGAGATGGGGTAGACGGGTGATGGGTACTAAGGAGGGCACTTGTGATGACCACTGGGTGTGGTCTGTAAATGATGAATCACTGAAATCTACTTCTAAAACCAATATACTACCATCTGTTAACTAACTAAAATTTAAATCAAGTTAAAAATAAACAATCATTCCTGGGACGCCTGGGTGGCTTAGTCGGTTGAGCGTCCGACTTTCGCTTAGGTCATGATCTCGCGGTTCGTGGGTTCGAGCCCCGCGTCAGGCTCTGTGCTGACTGCCAGCTCAGAGCCTGGAGCCTGTTTCAGTCTGTGACTCCCTCTCTCTCTGACCCTCCCCTGCTCACGCTGTCTCTCTCTCTCTCTCCTAGAAATAAATAAAAATAAAAAAAAATAAAAAAAAATAAACAATCATTCTTGAATGAATAAAGCATGAATGAAAGAGAAGGTGTATCCTCAGGGATATACTTTGGTGTTCTAATCACCAAAAAAGCATTCTTTAAATTTTAAATCCATTTTTTAGTATTCTCATTAATGATGGGTGTTAGAAGTTTCTTGCATGGTTGATGATTATGAGTCAAACCGAACCTGCTAATCCAGGGTTAAATGGATAAAAGTCAATTTTGAAACAGACTAGATTCTGTGTTTGTGATGACCCTACTGAGGTAGAAGTGCCCTATAATATTCTAAGAGACCAACTAGCCAATCTACTGCCATTCCCTACAACAGGATCTTTCTGGGATTGTATTGCTTTCTCCAATAAATGGAATCATTAAAAAATGGAATCTTATCCACTGTGACTATTTTTATAGCTGTTTTCTTTGGCAACCATACACATGGCCACAGGATAATGGGCAATTTATTGAAATAACTGAGATAAATATTATGGCATTTAGCCAAAAAAGTCAAGAAAAACCCTTGACAGGACTGAAGGTCTAATTTATTACATGTCTCATAGGTCTCTTCTGGTGATTCTGAAGCCAAACCTCTGATCTTCACGTTTGTCCCCACTGTCAGAAGACTACCAACCCACTCTAAGTTGGCTGACACCTCTAAATTCCTTGTTAAAATTCCTGAGGAACCAAGTGATAAGAATCCAGAAACTGTAAATAGGGTAGGATTACTTTTATTCTTTTTTTTATATTAAGCAACTTTATAGTAAACATTAAATTGTCTATAATAATGACTTGGAAATCTGTGTGAATGTTTATTTCCTTTGCATAAAAAGAGATGTCTGTGAAATCTAAGGTTGACTAAAAATATAACTGTGTAATAGAAACCCAAATGTTATCATACCCCCACTTCTCTCTAATGCACTATTCTCAACTCTTGAGTTGACATCCTATTCTTTGCTATTCACATGACACATTCTGCTTCCTGGCACTTTCCCTTCTCCCAAATAATAAAAACTAAATTTCTTGAGAAGTTTGAATTTATCTTGATAGAAAATACAAAATAAAACTGTGAGGCATTATTCTTTTACATGTAACAATTTAGCAAAATTTAAAAAGTGTCATATCCAGTGCTAGGGGAGTTGTGAAGGTATTGGCATGCTCATGCTTTGCAGCTAGCTTTATGAATTTGGTGGAAAATCCTTATGCACAGTTGTAAAATTGTCGTCACATTTCAATAACTAACTCTTACAAATGTATTCTTGGGGTGCCTGGGTGGCTTAGTTGGTTGAGTGTCTGGCTCTTGGTTTTAGCTCAGGTCATGATCTCATGGTTCATGAGCTTCAGCCCTGCCTTGGGCTCTGTGCTGACAGTGCAGAGCCTGCTTGAGATTCTCTCTCTCCCTTTCTCTGTCTACCCATCCCCGGCTTGTTCTCTCTCTCTTAAAAAGTAAATAAATAAAGAAAAATAAAAAAATGTATTCTAAGGAAATAGTACAAAAAGGGGAAAAGTTTTATTTAGGAAAACAATTAGGGAAAAATAGTCTAATAGTTAACAATCAGAAAAAAATTAAAAATATAATACTTTACTTTCACAAAGTTATAGTGATTATGTAATTCCATGGAAAGTGTTAACTTTATAATACTAAGCAAGAAAAGAGGTTATGAAATTGTATTTATATGCTGATTATGTTTATCAAAAATGAGACAAAAATTGGAAATAAAATTAAAACAAACGAAAGCCCTGAAAATGACTTGTGTTAGCATGATGACAGTTTGGCTAAAAATACCCTTTCTCTTTATAATATATTTTAAGGGTGCCTGGGTGGCTCCGACGGTTAAGTGTCCAACTCTTGACCTCACCTCAGGTCTTGATCTCAGGGTCTTAATTTCAAGTCCTGCATTGGGCTCCATAATGGGTGGGGAACCTGCTTAAAAAAATGTATTTTAATACTGTGATTAGGGGATTTTGTGGTATTCTTGAGCCACTAAAAAGGGGCAAAGTAGTCTCATTCATCTTGTCCATATGAAAACATCTTATCTAGAAAGGTATAATATATCTGTTATCCTGAGATTTTTCAGTGCTACTGCCTTATTTCAAAGACTATTGGGGCCAAATTATTTCAGGGATATCCTACACACTCTAACAGTATGAGAGAGAGAGAGAGAGAAAGAAAGAGAGATGGGATATCTATATCTATATCTTCATCTATATCTGGGATCCTTTGTTATAGGTGCTATGAGCACTTGAGACTGTGGACATATGAATTAATCTTGGATACAAACTTCTAGAGCTTCCTGGGACATTGATATTTATTTGCTGATTGCACCGATATGCATACAACTATATCTTTAAAATATTTAAGATTGTTCCTCCTATGTTTTAAATAGTTCAGTATTATAATAGGACAGGGTAAATAACCCCTGATCATTCATATATTCAACCACTGTTTACTGAATGCATTATGTGCTTGGTGCTGTGGATTCTGAATTAATAAAGTCAACTCCTAAAACTTATTATTGGGAAGGCATACAGTAAACAAAGTGAAAAGCATACAATGAAATATCAGATATTGATAAAGCTGTAAAAAACTACATTAGACTAAAGGAATAGAGAATGATGAACTATGGCAGAAGGGAGTTATTTTAGCTCATTAATAATGTTTTCAAAGACTAGTTCAATTTTTGCCATCTTTTTCATTATTGTTACTTTTAATAATAATCAGCAATCTGTCTCTGAATCCTTTTATTTTTTTACTTTTTTAAAAAGTTTATTTATTGTGATAAAGAGAGAGCAAGCAAGCAGGGGAGGAGCAGAGAGAGAGGGAGAGAGAATCTCAAGCAGGCTTCACGCTGTCAGCATGGAGCCCAACTTGGGGCTCAGTCCCACGGACCGTGAGATCATGACCAGAGTCCACATCAAGAGTCAGATGCTTAACTGAATAAGCCACCCAGGTCCTCCTGAATCCTTTTATTTTTAATTTAAACTTCTTTCTAATTTGGGTTTTTGTTATTGTATAGTATTATAGTTTAACATGCGAAATGACCATTGTCAGAGAAATCCTAATCGGAAGCAATTTATGTTTATCTTGATTAAATCATCATCAGCTGAAAAATGTACAGGGGGTATATAAAATCACCTTTATAATTATATATAATCAGTAGTTTGACTTCTTTTTTAATACATATGACATGTATGCATATAATAGCACATGTTAAATTTACCACCACAGTTAAAATTTAGTTTATTTTAGTTTATTTAGTGTCTTTTTAAATTTTTTTTTAATTCTTCAGTAATTTTAGACCTAAAGAAATGTTGCAAAGGAAAGCATAGTAACCACAGCATGGTTATCAAAGCCAAGAAAATAAACATTGGGTCTTTTAAATACAATCATAGTGTATACTGCAGCTATCATTTTAGAAAAAGATGTTTGATAGCTTGATAAAGTTATCTTACTCTGGTCTTGTAATCCCTGTATGTACTCATAAAAAAATGGGTGGAAGAAGATTAGAATTACAAAATAAAATAGCAGTGAAAAATACTTCATACCAAAAATACTTTTTTTTCTAGTGTCTTATTCTTAAGTTCCTCCCAATTAGTTTAGATTGTTTTGTTTGAATACCTACACATTTGTTCCGTTTTTTTTCCTCTTAGACTTTCGGAAAGATTTGTACTATTTTAGAAACTTTAAATTGGGCTTCCTTTCTCTCCTGGTTTATACAGGTTTTCCCTGACCATTAACTAAACCCTTGACCAACCCCTGTTTGTTTCATGAATGTCTTCATGGGAAACATTGCTGTCACTGTCTCCTTTTAAGAAATTATGTCATGATTTATTTTAAAGCAGGCTTACTTGATATTTATTCTGAGCCTGAAGTTCTTTGGACGTGGACTAGGACAGAGAAGTGGCCTAGTAAAAGTAAATCATTAACTTCAGGGGTACCTGGGTGGCTTGGTTGATAAAGCATCTGACTTCAGCTCAGGTCATGATCTCATGGTTTGTGGTTTGAGCCCAGCATCGGGATCTGTGCTGACAGCTTGGAGCCTCCTTCAGATTTGGTGTCTACCTCTCTGCCCCTCCCCAGCTTGTGCTCCCTCTCTCTCTCTTTCTCTCTTTTAAAAATAAAAACAAACATTAAATTTTTTTTTTGAAAAAAAGCAAACCATTAACTTTAATCCAATCTCTCCTAAGTCAACCTGGTTTTTAAATATATTTTTAAAAATTCTTATCTTTGGAAATCATAAGTAGGTTAAACTTTAAGAGTACATGCAAAAAAAGAAGCCAGTGTCAAACCAATGTCAATGCTTTTATGTCTCTACATTAATTACAGTCTGATTCCAATGAGTACTTGACCTTGAATGCTGGGAGCCAACGGGAGAGAGACCAAGGAACGTTGATTTATCCTTCAGAGACCAGTGAAAATATTTCACAAGGAAGGGGATTCAAAGCAAAGGAACTTCAAGGAATGCAGCAAAGTGACCTTTTTAAAGCTGAATATGTCTTTGTTGTGGACTCGGAAGGGGAAGATGAAGCTACCAGCGGAAAAGGTGAACAAGGCCCCCCTGGAGGGATGGGCACCACAGCTTCTCGGCCCAAGTCTTTAGCAATTTCCTCCACTCTGGCCTCTGATGTGGTGCGTCCCAAAACACGAGGGACCGACCTCCAGGCCCCATCACATCTGGAAATGTCTCATGGGATTGCTCCTCCGCAAAAGCATGGGCAGGTAAGTTTTTCTTCTTCTCATATGAAAAAAAGAAAATGTTTACATATTCTTTATCCTAAGCTGTCCACAAAGGCCTTCCTGTTTGAAGCAAACAAAACTCTCAAAGAAAAAAATGATACTTAAAAAACCCAAATCTCAAGATCATAAATCATCAGAGTAAATATAGATAATTAATTCATAAGACAAAAAAGATTATATAATTGTACTGTGAGTTGGCTGAAGAGAAAATGTAAAATATTCAGCTGGAGTGGATCTGGGGGGATGTTATCTCTTACTTTTGAACAATTCTTGGAAGAGGCTGATCCTGGGACTTTCTGAGGAGAGAGTGCTGGGTTAGCTGGTTGCATCAAGCAACACACTTAAGATAGAAAAAGATCCTGTGGGAAGACATCAATTGGATATTAGACGTAGACATATTACTTTTAAACTGCTGAAAGAATAGTGAAAGGATAGGCAAGGAAATAAGAGTGTGTAAGAAAAAAGAATCTCATCTGTGTCTCTTATGGAGAGAGCCTATTGTAGTTCTGGAAGCCACCAGGGCAGGGCTTGTCTCAGTGGCATAGGGAGAAGATTCAATGCTCAAACTTAGTAGCAAAATTGAAGAGTTCCTTTAAGGAGGAGAACCTATTTAAGACCCATTTCTGTGATGGCAGGAAAGAAAGGAGGTGGATAGGGAGGGATTTTAAAGGGAAAAAATATGAAGAAATTGCCATTGGCTGGCTAATTGTTGTAATGAAATTATAAAATGATTTTGACAAGCCCTAGGTGAATGTCAGGAATGCAGAGGCTGGCTTTGGGAGTGGATAGTGGATGCAAAATTCTCCTTGATAAAGCAGGAGTCAGTATCATGATATCCTGTTCAGGATCTGTTAGACAGGGCACTTACAAGCATCTCAAAGTAGTTGGGAGAACATTTTTATTGGTGAGTTGGCCCTTTGGTGCTGCTAGGACCTACGCATAATTGTAAAGTAGTCATCTTATTTTGGGTGCCACCCTATCTTCATTTCTGCAGCGTTCACTGATTTCCTAATGCTGAATTTTATGTCAGTTTTATGTATCCAGTATCCTTAGGCTACTTTTTCCTGGTAGAAGACTCTCACTAGGGTGCCCCCATCTTGGTATACTGGACTAAAATATTTATTTCCTATCAAAATTTATTCTCAGAGTTATTGGAAATATTCTAATTATATAATTAAACATATTCTCAGTAAGCAGTGATAGGCTTAAATATTTCTTTCTTGCATCAGGAAAGATGATGGAATAACCAAGTTGTAGACTTGAGGGTTCCCGTAGTCAGGGGAGGGTAATTTGATGTGGCTCCTGTGAAGAAGAACATGAAAGCATGATGATAAAAAAATATAAGAAAACAATGAAAATATTCTTAATGAAACAACTTTTGGATTTTTGATTCATTCTTTCCCATAGTTTTTAGATTTATTTCCCTGAGTTGCTTATTTAAGTTGTTTTTGTGTAACCAAATATATAGATGTCAAACTATAGACTGAATACACACTTTGGGATCTTTTTTCCAAAATAGATTATTTTGAAGTAGGTTATAGTTCATGTTATCAAAGCTCCTAATGAAAAGGCAAAGTTCAACCTAATTCACTAGTAGTGGCTGAAAATTATGGTTACCACTAATGGAAGAATAGTGGACCTTGACATGTTTGAGAACGGCCATTGTTCCTGTTTCCATTTCCTGTAATAATCCATTTGAGTGATGAATAGTAGGACATCACCAAATAAAAATAAGATGAGATAAGGTAACTGTTACCCACAAGAGTTTACCACATAGAAATCCTCCGAGCACCAAAGAAGGCACTCAGAATTTTAACGTAGTCAGTCATAGAAGCAAAAACTCTAAAGAATATCCCTGATTGGATTACTTCATGCCAGCAATGTCAATTTTTAATCAGAAAAAAGTCATTTTGTGACTTTTATGTCATTTTTTAAATGACCATAAATTGGTCATTTAAGTGAATTTCTGGTCTACCTGGTAAAAATGAATCCATGTATAGAACTGTCTCTGTCTTCAAATTACCACTATTTGCAACAATTTATTAAGCTACCCTAAAAAATGCCTTCAGTTCCCAGTCTGGCTTTTTAACCTTTCCATAAACTAGCCTAGATGTCATTTTCTGTTCACATCTTGTACTTCTCTTCCTCAACTCTTCTGAACTATCATGAAAGTACACACTTCATAGTGTGTACTTTCCATCCCTGATCCCTCCATTCCTCTTTGTAACTCTTCTTTCTTCCACAGACCCATCTCCATTTTGGCCTAGATTACTTAACACTCTAAGCTCAGCTCAAGGAGTACCTCTTCCATTTTCCATAAAATCTCTTAGCCTTTTTAGAAAATCTTCTTTTCACTCTGTTGTAATGACAAATTATCTTCCTCAAGAGACAGAGAACAACTTAAGTCAAGGTCTATCTCATTTATTTCTCTGTTTCCAGCATTTAGTACAGTGTCTTTCATATAGGTGAGGTTCAGTAAGGTGTGTAAAAGGAATAAATACTTAAGTATTCACATCTTTGAAGTCCTTGAACAGATACTGACTCCTTCATGAAGTCAGCTTTTCTTCTCTGAGTCAAAATAAAGTCTCCCTCAATATGATTCTGATAGCTTTTTTTGTACATCCTTTTTTGAGCAATTACCCTGTTTCGGCGTGTGTTATAACTATTTAGGTGCATACCTTATCTCCCCTTGCAGATTGTAAAGTCTTTAGATGTACAAAGTCCATGTTAAATCCATTTTTATTAAACGGTTTGTTCCCTACAGTGATTACTATATTCTCATGAATATAGTCAATATAAACATTGGGTTGAATATATTTATGTCCCAAATACTTTCACTGAAGTGGCATGTTTAAATAAAAGCACATTGTGGTAAAAAATCACTAGACAATAAAAAAATTTAAAGTGTAAGTCAAAAGTAAAAATGCTATATAAAATAAGCAATTGAATTAAAATCCTCTCAAAATTCAGAAAGAAAAAGAAATATTTTAGAGTGTTGACATCTTGAATGTTGATGTAAAAGTCTAAGAATCGTCTAACCTAGGGATAGTATTAAGAGTTAACAGGGGCACCTGAGTGGCTCAGTCGGTTGGGCATCCAACTTCAGCTCAGGTTATGATCTCGCGGTTCATGAGTTCAAGCCCTGCATTGGGCTCCGTGCTGGCAGCTCAGAGCCGGGAGCCTGCTTCAGATTCTGTGTGTCCCTCTCTGCCACTCTCTAGCTCATGCTCTGTCTCTCTCTCTCCCTCAAAATAAATAAACATAAAACATTAAAAAGATTAACAGAGAGGTGAATATACACATAGCAAACAGAGTGGTTTGGCTGAAAGATGTATGATAAAGCCTGTAGCTGAGGCAGACAGTGGGAATAAAAAGAACTTACAGGGTAGAAGTTCACTGACTTTTTTTTTCATTGACATATATGGGAATAAAAAAGGATGAATGAAATTTGTAACCAGGGAAATTGGATAAATGTTGATATCATTGGTTGAAGGAAAAATAATAGGTCTTGGGAATGGATAGGAAGAGACAAGACATCTGATGTGGAGTTTGCAATGCCTTGGTTTCATGGCATGATATTCTCTAGGAAGCAACTGGAAGCATGAATCTGGAACATGGAAGAGGGATGGGAGATGAGATATTTGCCACATAAATTGATGAAAGTGGAGGTATTTACTCACGGAAAGAATGTAAAACAAAAAGACAAGATACAAGCCAGGAAAGGGGCACCTGGGTGACTCAGTCATTTGACCTTCTAACTCTTGATTTCGGCTCAAGTCATGATCCCAGGGTTGTAGGACTGAGATCTGTGTTGGGCTTCTCCCTGAGCCTGGAGCCTGCTTAATATTTTCTCTCTCTCTCTCTCTCTCTCTCTCTCCCTCTCCCTCTCTCTCCCTCTCCCCATTTCCCTGTCCCTCTCTCCCACTTGTGTGCTCTCTAACAAACAAACAAGATACAAACCAGGAAACGGCAAAATATGAAGGGCCTATGAAAGACTAGAAGCCAATGACAGAGACTGAGAGGGGACAAGGAAATTGCAGAAAGGGGTTTCATGTAATGAAAGCTGGAGGGACGTTCATCAAAAAGAATAGCCTATAAACAGGGTCAAATAAATAAAATGATATAAAATATTATAAATAATACATGAGGAAAAATAAAATACAAAACAAAATCAAATAAAATAAGGCTTTCAAAGCCGATTAAATCTGGGAATTAGAAGGTCATCTGATGACCTTAAGGAGAGCAGTGTGAGTGGGGTGTTAGGGACAGAAACAGAGCTAAGAAACGAATAGGTGGTACGGAAAGGAGGCCTTGCACTGAGAGATGGTATGGGAAAGCAGGAACAACAGAGGTAACATACTGGCCATGCTCCTCTAGGTATTTACTTGAAATCTTAAACCTTAGTTTCCTCATTTGTAAAATGGAGTAATGATATCAGCCTTCCTTGTGAAGATTAAATGAGATAATATCTGTAATGAGCCTAGAACAGTGCCTGGCCCATGGTAGGTTCTCAACAGGTGATATTCTATATTAAAAAGGTTGAGAGGGGCCCCTTGGTGGCTCCATTGGTTAACTGTTCAACTTTGGCTCAGGTCATGATCTAGCAGGCAGATTCATGAGTTTGAGCCCCACGTTGGGCTCTCTGCTGTAAGCACAGGGCCTACTTCTAATCCCCCCTTTCTCTTCTCCTCCCCTACTTGCACTCTCTCTCTCTGTCTCTCTCAAAAGAAATGGAAAATAAAGAAATTTGAGATGGCAGTGTGTTTTGGGATTCAGGATACAGAACTAGTAAGGAGGCAGAGGTTTTATATTGGTTCAGCTGTAGTTTTGGTGTAAGAACAGAGGAGAAGACATGAAAATTGAGGCCTGAAAATCTGGCAGGGGTTAAATAAAGGTTGCTCTTACATAAAAGTCTGTGAAATTAGGACACTGGCATACGTATTTATTAAGTACCTAGATTCTATGGATCTATGGAAAAGAGATTACAACAAACTATTTGGATAGGGCATTAGACATAGAAACTTTCCTTATGCCCCCAGGCTTTAATCTGCTCTCTGTTGTCAGAATCCCTGAGATCCCCCTGTGGTAGCAGGTTGTTTCCTCTGGGTAAGATCAACTGTGCCATTAGCCTAAGGGGGAGAGGAACTACATTAATGGGAAATCAAGTTGCTTTGACGTTTCCATCAGAAAGTTGATGGAGCCTGTTAATAGGAGTGTCTCCTGGCTTGTTGATGTCAGAAGTCAATTTTTTTTCTTATTAGCGAGGTAGAGACTGAACTGGATGTCAGAGTCGATCTTATCCCCTTCCTCTGCTCATCTTCACTACCCAGAGTCGAGAGCAGAACAAGAGGGGAGAGTCGCTAAGGGAGGTGAGGAGGCTTTCTTCAAGGAGACTGGGGGTCCTAGCATTCTTCGTTCTGTTCCTAAATCCCCTAAACACTTTGTTTCTTCATTCCTGCATGAAGGTAATTTGTTAGGCACAGGAGAGTAAGGGAATTAACTGTAAAAGATGGTGCCTGCCTTCAGGGGACTTGAAAAAGATGCGCCTAAAAATAACGACAATGGAAAGGAACACATTCTAGGAACAAGGGGAGGTTTGGGAGGAGGACGTTGAGGTCAGCCTGGACCATCAGGAAGGTTCACACTGTAGGAGCCGAATGTGAATGATGAATACAATTTTCTTGGCAGATGACTTAGAGCCTGGGCAGTTCAGACAATGGGAACAGGGAAGTACTAACCTATAAGGAGTGGGTTAGAAGAAGATAAGGGCTATGAAAAGGACTCAACAGAAGATAGGAATTAAAGTAGGAGACAGTGATGAAATAGAGGACACAGATAAAACAGCTTTAAAAAGGAGGGAGTGGTGGGAAGTCAGATTCTATAGAGAAATCAGAAATGATAAGGCATTTCTTTTGCCCTAGTGTCTCTTGGGCATAGGAAAATATAAATCACTGTAGACATTGGTGATAACAGTTTCTGTGGAAGAGTAGGGGGTAAAAGCTGGGTAGAGGTCGTTGGGAAGTGTATTAGTTTTCTAATGCTGCATAGCAGATGACCATAAATTTATCTGCTTTAATAAAACACCTATTTATTTTCTCAAGGTTTCCGTAGAGCAGTTTTGTGCACATGTGAATTGGTTCCTTGCTCAGGGCCTCCTGAGTTTGAAGTTAAGTTGTCAGGTGCACCCTCATCTGGAGGCCCTACAAGGAAAGGATCTGCTCCTAAACTCCCTCTTGTTATTGGTAGAATTTGTTTCCTAGAGGCTGTAGAATTCATGGCAGCTTGCTTCTTAAAGCTGGCAGTAGAAAAAGCAAATCTCTGATACTGTAATCTCTAAACTTTTGACCCTCTTTTAAGGAGGTCATTTGGGACCCATCTGTTAAGTGTTAAGCATCTGACTCTTGGTTTCAGCTCAGGTCATGATTTTATGGTGTCCCAAGTTCGAGCCCCACCATCAGATTTCATCCTGACAGTGCAGAGCCTGGTCGGTATTCTCTATCTCCCTCTCTGTTTCTACCCCTCTCCCACTCGTGCTGCCTCTGTCTCTCTCAAAATAAATAAATAAACTTAAAAAATTAAAGAGCTCACTTAATGAGGTCTTGCTTACACAGGACATGCTGCTGATTAATTGAAGTCATCTGACCAGGGACTTTAATTACATCTGCAAAATGCCTTCACCTTTGCCAGGTGAAGAAGCAAAGTCATGGATTCTGCTCCTTCAAAGAAAAGAGGAGGGGATTAGAAAAGGGTGGAGGGGCGCCTGGGTGGCTTAGTCGGTTGAGCGTCCGACTTTCGCTTAGGTCATGATCTTGCGGTTCGTGGGTTCGAGCCCCACGTTGGGCTCTGTGCTGACTGCCAGCTCAGAGTCTGGAGCCTATTTCAGAGTCTGTGTCTCCCTCTCTCTCTGACCCTCCCCTGTTCACACTGTCTCTCTCTCTCCTAGAAAAAAAAAAATTAAAAAAATGTTTTTTTTTAAAAAAAGAAAAGGGTGGAGTTCTTTAGGAAGTCTCTTTAAGGTGCATTGGGTGAAGTAAGGAAATCAATACAGTGATTGGTACAGCTGTCAGAAGAAAACAATATGGGTCTGAAATGAAGGGATACACAGGATCCGCAAAAATCTTGGTACATGTGTGTGCACACGTGTTTATCAGTTAGCATTTGCTGCATAACAAATCAAGCCAAAATGTAGTGTTTTCCAACAGCAAGTATTTATTTGGCTCAAATATCTGCAGGTCAACAACCTGGCTGTGTTCAGGTGGGTGGTTCTGTATATCTGTGGGAGGGTCAGCTTATCTTCGTTGTGGTTCACCTGTCTGCAATTGGCTGCTAGGTCAGCTGGTAGCTGGTTAGCTGAGATGTGGTCTTGTATCCTCTAGTAGATCAGCCAGTGTGCGTTCACATCATGGTGATGTTCTGTTCTCATCAAGCCAGTAAGCTCCAAGGCACTTGTGCCTTTCAAACCATTGCTTCTTTGTAGGATAACCATTGCCCGTATTTGCTAATGTCCCACTGGCCAAAGCGAGTCGTAAGGCCAGTTATGGACGAGGGAGAGAAGGACTTTGCCTTTTTTATGAAAAGAATAGAGAATCTGGGGCATTTTTATAATCTCCCACATAATATTTATTACTATGTTTTTAAAGTTTGGAGGCATTCTACTTTGTATTTATGAGACAAATGAGACAGCTAATAAAAAGAAAAAGGATGGCTACGTAGCACATGGGGCATAACTGATGAAATAAGATTCCTAAGAAGGCAAGAGCTGCTGTGATTCAGAGTACATAGGGAAAATTTACCTTTTAAAAAATGAAAAGTCAACATTTTCCCTTAGAAGGAAGGAAAAAGAATAAGAATAGATATAGAAAACAATATATTTTCCTGTTAATCTCAGTGTTCTTGGAGAAAGTGAATCTAGGTCATCTATTGAGTACAACAAGGTGAGTGTTGAGAACAGGGTTTATGTAGAGTGTTAACTTTTGGAACACCTGTTGTTTAGGGCAGGATGGGAAGCTGAGAACAAAACAAAAGAAAAAAAAAACAGACAAGAAAAGACTGAGAGGTACAGAGCCCAGCTGAGACCTTAACTTTATGATACCAGTCTCCAGTGCCTTCTAGTTCCTATGAGAGAAAGAGGTCCCACCTCTGCACAAGTGCAGGCAATTCAGCTCCACTCTTAGCTGGTGCCTGTGTAAGGAACACGTTCCTACAAGTGCAGTGGCCCTGCCAATCAAAAGGGTTGTGTTATTTTTTATTTCTTTTTATCTTCATTCTTTTTTTAAAAAATTCCAGGATAATTGATATGCAGTGTTATATTAGCTTTGGGTGAGCAATGTAGTGGTCCTACAATTCTACACATTACTCAGAGCTCATATGTACTCTTAATCTCCTTCATCTATTTCACCCATCCCCCAGTCCCCCACCCCCACTTTCTCCCCTCTGGTAACCATTAATTTGTTCTCTACAGTTCAGAGTCTTTTTTCTAATTATGTCTTTTTTTCTTTGTTGTTTTGTTTCTTGAAACATATGAGTGAAACCATATGACTGACTTATTTCACTTAGTATTATACCCTCTGGATCCGTCCATGTTGTTGCAAATGGCAAGATTTCATTCTTTTTTGTGGCTGAGTAATATTCCATTCTGTGTGTGTGTGTGTGTGTGTGTGTGTGTGTGTGAGAGAGAGAGAGAGAGAGAGAGAGAGAGAAAGAGAGAGAGAGAGAGAATACACACACATACCCCCTCTTCTCTATCCATTCATTTATCAGTGAACATTTGGGCTGCTTCTCTAATTTGGTTATTATAAATAGTGCTGCAATAAACATAGGTGTGCATTTATCTTTTCCATTTAGTGTTTTAATTTTCTCTGGGTAAATAACCAGCAGTATTATTACTGGATCATATGGTAATTTTATTTGTAAGGTTTTGAGGAACTTTCATACTGTTTTCCACAGTGGCTGCACCAGTTTGCATCTCTACCAACAGTGCATGAGAGTTCCTTTTTCTCCAATCCTCGCCAACACTTCTTTTTTCTTGTGTTTTTGGTTTTAGCCATTCTATTAGGTATGAGGTGATATGTTATAGTGATTTTGATTTGAATTTCCATGATGATGATTGATGTTGAGCATTTTTTCATACATCTGGATACATTGGAACAATGTCCGTGCATGTCTTCTGCCCATTTTTAATTGGATTATTTGGGGGTTTTTTGTTTGTTTGTTTTTTGTTTTTGTTTTCTTCTTTTCTCTTTTTTTTTGGTGTTGGGTTGTATAAGTTCTTTACGTATTTTTGATAATAAACTTCTATCAGATATATCATTTGCAATTATATTCTCCCATTCCATAGGCTTTCTGTTAGTTTTGTTGATTATTTCTCTTGCTGTGCAGAAGCTTTTTGTTTTTATGAAGTCCCAATTGTTCATTTTTGCTTTTATTTCCCTTGCCTCAAGAGATAAATATAGAAAAATGTTGCTATGGCCAATGCCAGAGTAATGACTACTTGTGCACTCTTCTAGAATTTTTATGGTTTGGGGTCATTAACTCATTTTAAGTTAATTTTGTGTAGGTGTGAGAAAGTGTCCAGTTTCATTCTTTTGCATGTAGCTGTCCTGTTTTGCAAACACCATTTCCTGAAGAGACTGTCTTTTTCTCACTTTACATTCTTGCCTCTTTTGTCGAAGATCTATTGACCATGTAATAGTGGGTTTATTTCTGGGCTCTCTATTCTGTTCTATTAAATTTATGTGTCTATTTTTGTGCTAGTGCCACAGTTTTGATTACTACTGCTTTGTAGTATATCTTGATATCTGAGATTGTGATACTTCTGGTTTTTTCTTCATTTTTAATATTGCTTTGGCTATTCAGGGTCTTTTGTGGTTCCATACAAATTTTAAGATTATTTGCTCTAGTTTTGTAAAACATGCTATTGGTATTTTGTTAGGGATTGCATTAAATCTGTAGATTGTTTTGGATATTGCAGACATTTTAACAATATTTGTTCTCCAAACCCATGAGCGTGGAATGTCTTTCCATTTCTTTGCTTCATCTCACTTTCTTTTATCACTGTTTGATAGTTTTCAGAGTACAGGTTTTTCACCTCCTTGGTTAAGTTTATTCCTTGGTATTTTATTATTTTACTTTTCTTTTCTTTTTAAAAATTTTTTAATGTTTATTTATTTTTGAGAGACAGCACACACGCGCGAGCAGGGGAGGGGCAGAGAGAGACGGAGACACAGAATCTGAAGCAGACTCCAGGCTCTGAGCTGTCAGCACAGAGCCCAACACGGGGTTTGAACTCACGAACTGCAAGATCATGACCTGAGATGAAGTTGGATGCTTAACTGACTGAGCCTCCCAGGCACCGCTAGGATATTCTATATAGAGTATTATGTCATCTGTAAATAGTAAAGATTTTACTTCTTCCTTACCAGTTTGGATGCCTTTTTATTTTTTTTTATTGTTGTCTGATTGCTGTGGCCAGGACTTACAGTATTGTGTTGAATAAAAGTGGTATGAGTGAACATCCTTGTCTTGCTCTTGACTTTAGAGAAAAAGCTCTTAGATTTTCACTATTGAGTATGATATTGACAGTGGGCTTCTCATATCCATATATGGATATTAGTATGTTGAGGTATGTTATCTCTAAGCAAATTTGTTGAGGATTTTTTATCATGAATAGATGGTATACTTTGTCAAATACTTTATCTGCATGTGTTAAAATTATCATATTATTGTTTTATCCTGTCTCTTGTTGATGTGATGTATCATATTCACTGTTATGCAAATTTTGAACCACCCTAGCATCCCAGGAATAAATCTCACTTGATTGTGGTGAATGATTTTTTAATGTATGGTTTGCTAATATTTTGTTGAAATTTTTTGAATCCATTTTCAACAGATATACTCTCATAGTTTTCTTTTTTTGATTTTGGTATCAGGGAAATGCTGGCCTCTGGATAAATTGGGAAGCTTTCTTTCCTATTATATTTTGACTTATTTGAGAAAAACGGGTATTAACTCTTCTTTAAATACTTGGTTGAATTCACCCGTGAAGCTATCTGATCCTGGACTTGTGGTTGTCGGTAGTCTTTTAAATTCCCAATTTACTTTCATTGCTGGTAATTGGTCTGTTCAAATTTTCTACTTCTTCCTGATTTAGTTTTGGGAGTTTATATGTTTCTAAGAATTTTATTCATTTCTTATAGGTAGTACAATTTGTTGGCAAATAATGTTTTATTATATTCTCTTAAAATTGTATTTCTGTGCTGTTTATTATTTCTTCTTTTTCATTGATGACTTTATTGTTTTTTCTTGATGTGTCTGGTTAAAGGCTTATCAATTTTGTTAATCCCTTAAAAGAACTGCTCCAGATTTCATTGATTTGTGCTATTTCATTCATTAGTTTTTATGTCATTTGTTTCTGCTAATCTTTATTATCTCCTTCCTTCTACAGTTTTGGGGGTTTATTCTTATCTTTCTGGCTTTTTTAGTTATAAGGTTAGGTAGTTTGAGATTTTTATTGCTTCTTGAGGTCAGCTTGTATTGCTATAAACTCCCCTCTTATAATAACTTTTGCTGGGGTGCCTGGGTGGCTCAATAGTTAAGTGTCTGACTCTTGATTTTGACTTAGGTCATGATCTCATGGTTTATGAGATTGAGATTGAAAGCCCTGCATTGGGCTCCGTGCTGACAGTTTTTATATTGTCTCTCTTCCCTTCTCTCTGTACCACCTCTGTTTACGTTCTCTCTCTCACAAAATAAATGAATAATTTTTTTGGAAAAAGAACAGCTTTTGCTGTAGCCCACAGATTTTGAACTCCTGCATTTCATTTTCATTTGTTTCAATGTATTTTTGTATTTTCTCTTTGATTTCTTGGTTGATACATTCATTGTTTAGTAGCATGTTATTTAACCACAATGTATTTGTATTCTTTCCAGATTTTTCTCTTTTCATAACATTGTGGTCACAAAAGATGCATGATATGACTATGACCTTTTTGTATTTGTGGGGACTCATTTTATGGCTCCTAGTGCGTTATTCTGGAGAATATTCCATGGGCACCTGGAAGCAATGCATTTTGCTATCTTAGGATGGAGTGCTCTGAATTTACCTGTTAGATCCATGTGGCCCAATATATCATTTAAAGCCACGATTTCCTTGTTGATTTTCTGTTTGGATAATCTGTCCATTGATGCAAGTGGGATGTTAAAGTCCCCTACTATTATTGTGTTACTACTGATTACTTCTTTTATGTTTGTATTAGCTGCTTTATATATTTGGGTGCTTCATGTTGGGTGCATATTTACCATTGCTATATATTCTTGTTTGTTCCTTTTATGATTATACAGTGTCCTTCCTTGTCTCTTGTTAACAGTGTTTGTTTTAATGTTTATTTTGTTTAAGTATTGCTACTCCAGCTTTCTTCACTTCCATTTACATGATAAACGCTTTTCCATCCCTTCACTTGCATTCTGCATGTGTCTTTAGGAATAAGATGAGTCTCCTGTAGGAAGGATATTGATCGACTTTGCTTTTTTTAATCCATTCCATTACCCTATGTCTTTTGATTGGAGTGTTTAGTCCATTTACATACAAAATAATTTTGATAGATATGTACTCATTGCCATTTGTTAGTTGTTTTATGGTTGTTTTTTGTAGTTCTTTTCTGCTTTCTTCCCTTGCTCTCTTCTCATGGCTTGCTGGTTTTCTTTACTGATATGCTTGGATTCCTTTCTCTTTATTTATTTATTTTTTTGCATATGTATTATCAGTTTTTTAATTCTTTATACAATTAGAATTCTATAGAATATCTAATACATATAACAGTCTATATTAATATGATGGCTTAAATTTGTCCCCATTGCAAAAGTGCTAAATTTCTTTTTTTTCTTTAATTTTTTTAAATGTTTTTTATTTATTTCTAGGAGAGAGAGTGAGAGAGAGACAGCGTGAGCAGGGGAGGATCAGAGAGAGAGGGAGTCACAGACTCTGAAACAGGCTCCAGGCTCTGAGCTGGCAGTCAGCACAGAGCCCGATGCGGGGCTCGAACCCACGAACCGCGAGATCATGACCCAAGCGAAAGTCGGACGCTCAACCGACTAAGCCACCCAGGCGCCCCAAAAGTGCTAAATTTCTACTCTTCTCCCCTCCATGTTTTAGGTTTATGGTGTCATACTTCACATCCCTTTTTTGGTTAATCCCTTGACCGATTTTTATAGATATACTTAATTATACTGCTTTTGTGCTTCCAACTTTTCTTACTCCTACTTATATCTTTCCTTTCCATTCTAAGAATTCCCTTTATATTTCTTCTAAGGCTGATTTAGTTGTAATGAATTCCTTTAACTTTTGTTTGTCTGGGAAGCCCTTTATTTCTCTATCTATTCTGAATGATAGCTTTGCTGGATAGAATATTTTTGGCTGTATGTTTTTTTTTCCTTTCAGCACTTGGAAAATATCATGCCACTCCTTTCTGGCTGCAAAGTTTCTGGTGAAAAAAATCCACTGATAGCTTTATAGGGTTTCCCTCATATATAACTGTTTTCTTTTCCTTTGTCACTTTTAAAATTCTTTATTACTACTTTTTGCTATTTTAATCACTGTGTGTCTTGGTGTAGACCTCCCTGAGTTAATTTTTGGGGCTGTCTTTATCTCATAGAACTGAATTTCTGCTTCCTTCCCCAGATCTTGGATGCTTTCAGCTGTTACTTCTTCAAGTTAAATTTCTTTCCTCTTTTCTTTATCTTCTCCTTCTGGATGAATGTTATTATGCTTGATAATGTCACTGAGTTCCCTTGATCTATTTTCATTTACTATTATTATTAATTTTTGTCTCTCTTGTTCAGCTTGATTGCTTTCTATTACTCTCTCCTCCAGGAGATCTGGAGATGCTGATCTGTTCTTCTTGCTTCTTCTTGTCTATTATTTATTCCTCCCTCTGTACTTTCAATTATAGTTATTGTGTTCTTCATCTCTGGTGGGTTATTGTTTATATTTTCTGTCTTTTTGTGGAGGGTTTCAATGAAATCCTCCACTCTTTTCTCAAGTTCAGTGAAAATCTTTATGGCTATTACTTTAAATTCTTTATCAGGAGTATTACTTATCTCTGTTTTGTTTAGTTCTCTTGCTGTGATTTTGTCCTATTTTTTTCATTTGAGATATATTCCCCTGTGTCCTCATTTTGTCTAACTCTCTGTTTCTCTGTATTAGGAAAGTTGGCTATAACTCTCCTGCTATTGAAAGTAGTGAGAAAAAGAGGTCCTGTGGTGCCCTACAGTACAATGTCCCTTGCTCACCAGAACTTAACACTTCAGAAGTGTCTCTTATATTTGTGGCATGTGCCCTATTGTTGTGGCTGAACCTTCAGCTCAGTCATTTTCAATGGGTCTCTTTGCCTGTAGTGAGCAGGATTAGGTCCCTGTATTGTTAGTGGGTCAGTCTGGGCTTGCCTTGGGCTTGAGTTGAGTAAGACAAGGCACTTGCCAGAGTTGAAGTGGTACTAAACAGCAGAGTGCTATTCCTGTGTTGTCCCCTGAGAAGCTTTTGTTGGTGGGCATTGTCTGCTCTTGGAGAAGATATCTGCCTCCAGCCCACTGTTGTGGCCATAGTTAAATGGTGTATGTGATTTTCTTCCCCTCTCCCTGGGGCAGGAGGCATTTTGAAGTGGTGCTGGACCCTTTCAGCGCTGCTTTCACACTGCCATGCTTGTGACATGGCTTTGGATTGACTCCTGCCAAGGCATGTTGGATGAGGTGGACCTGCAGAAGAGCAGGAGAGGGGAGGTGGCATGCTGTTAGTGAACTAGGCGGGTAGTGTTGGTGCTAAGCTGGCTCCCGCACATATCCCTGTTTGTAGACTGAGGTGGTAGGCTCTTTTGTTTTTGGAGGTGTCTCCTAAAGATACCTACCCGTCCAGCACATGTTCTGAGATTAGTAAGCACATCTCCTATATACCCCAGGAGTTTTTCTTTTTCTTTTCTTAAATTAAAAAAAAAAATGCTTATTTTCAGAGAGAGCATGCAGGAGAAGGGGAGAGAGAGAGGGAGAGAGAGAATCCCAAGCAGGCTCTACACTGCCAGTACAGAACCTGACATGGGGCTCAATCTCACAAACCATGAGATCATGACCTGAGTCAAAATCGAGAGTTGGACACTGAACCAGCTGAGTCACCTAGGCACCTCAACCCCAGGCATTTTTCAAACTGTTGCTTTTATGCTGTGTTTCAGCAGGGCTATTTGTTGTGCTGTCTCTTTGAGGGTGGAAACTCAGTTTCCTATTGCTTTTCTGCTCTCCCAGGGCTGAGCCTGCTGATCTTTAAACTCCAGGTGTTAAGCCCCTCTGATTGTAAAAACTTCTGAAGTTAGGCTTTCTGGTTTTCAAAGCCAGGTATTATGGGGATTTGTCTTGCCAGTGCAAGTTCTTTGGCCTGGGGTACCTGCTGTATGGTCTGCTCCTCTCCCGTCTCAACACTCATGGTGTCCCTTCCTCCTAAGGACAGTCCCCTGGGTCAGTTTGGCTCCCAACTGTGTCTCCACCCTCCCTACCCTCTTTTGTATGGCCTGTTCTCTACATTTAGCTGTGGAGAGTCTGTTCTGCCAGTCGTTCAGTCTTTGTCTGGGTTATTTACACTTTTGTGGGTGTTATCTAGGTATATCCCTGGGACAAGGTAAGCCTAGGAGCTTCCTACCTCACCAGCTTCTTGGGACATCATCTGTTGTTGTTATTATTATAGCATCTTTAAGTAGGTTAGGTCTAGAAGCATATTGGCAGTTAGGAGGATTGATTTAAGAATGAACATTTGGCAAGTGGATTGGAAAAAGAACAAGGTAGCTAGAATGTTGATAGTACTGGCCAGAAGACTGAAATTGAACCAAGTATTTCTAAAACCTGAAATGAAAAATAGTAGGGGATGAGAGAGATGAGATGAGATAGCAAGAGAGGGGGTCTGTCATGAAGGAAAGGTTTTTAGTTCACATTCTTCATGGAGAGAGTATTGAGGACATCTTGAGAGTAGGTGTGCTTTGATTAGATTTTAAAGTCGCTCTAATGATAGGTTAAATGGGGTTCAATTAGAGGTAGAAATGTCAGAAATATTATTTAAATTGTTAAGGTTTGAAAGGCTGAGAATCTATCTGGTGATATTACAAGTGTTCATTAGTGAAATGACCCACAAATAGGCATGTTTAGGAGGTCACACTGTTTTAATGTAATTTTTGCATATGAGGCTAAAAAGGAATCTAGAGTTTTACCTTGCATGCTGTACAGATTCAGGAGGAACAGCTCTACTATATTGATCAATTTCTTGTGCTGTATTAATCTTGGGAACTATTCAGACAGATTAATCACTTCTGCTTTTATTCAGATGCTTTGGAATATAAGACTCATTAGAAAAAAATTGAATATATACAGGAATAGTTAATTTAGTTTGAATAAACTTGTTAACACAGCTCCACACAAGAGATTGGGTGTTAGAATAACTGGTGGCCTCTATTATATAGGATCCAAGAGTAGATTTAGGATTCAGATTGTCTACTTGATGAGAGCAGAACACTGCAAGCATCCTCTCTTACTGAGATTATTGTGAATGTATTCCAGAATTCAGGATAGTCTTTTTGGAGAAGAGAGTTTTAAGAATAACTTTGGAAGAAGTGTATGATAAGGGAACTCAAGGAATTAGAAGGCTGAAAATTGGAGAACATAGTTGAGGGTAGCTTTGGAAAGATGTTTAAAGCAAAGGAATCAACAAAGATCACATTAGAAATAAATGATGGGGAAAACAGACAATAGCCTTGAGGAGAAGGAATTAGAGCATCATTAACAAACCTAGAAAACAAAACAAGAGGTTATAATGGAAGAGGATGAAGGGATTGACATCAGCAGAGAAGTTTATTATCACTGGTAAAGGATGTATAGGGTGAGGTAAATAGAGGAGCTATCCTGAGCTGACTGAGCATTTGACAGGTATACATTCTTTCTTTCTGCACAGAGTTATTCATGTCTTTACCCACTTCTTTTTCCCATTGAGAGCAATTTAGGAAAATGAATCTTTTTCATTAAAAAATAATTCTTCACTCCTTGAAATTTTATAAAAGTATGGTGCCATATTTTTAAATTAATATAAAGTAGGATAACATCTGATGTATTTGAAAATTGGAAACAACTACATTGCAAATACTTGTTAATATATCAAATAGGAAAATATAATAAAAATATATGTAGGTTAATATACACACAATAAACATTCTTAGACTTTTGATGATTTTCTTAGAAGTTCTTTAATAATCAACTATTCAAAAGTACAATGAAATCAAATTATTTATAATTGGTAAAATATGACAGTGTAGTACAATGTTTGGTAATTAGAAGCCATAGCCTGAGAAGGTTGGAGGAAATGGGTTTTTCTTCTAAATGATACTTTCACAATTATAGCCTTTGATTTTAACACAATAATTTCATGGAAAATCTGGATGAATTAATGAATTTGTTGTATAAATTAAAGTTACCTGGAAATATAACTGAGAAGGCAATGGAATTTTGTGACTGTTTTTATTAACTTACAAAATTCTTTACCAAAAGTTATAGCATAACATACAAAGTCTTGAAATTTCTTCATTCTTTTTGTGAGAAGAGACCAATCATTGGAAATAATCACAGAAATTTCACTTACATCTAATCACATGAATCAGTTATATGAACATTGGCTAAGCAGAATTGTTTCTAAGTAATGCTGATGTGAGGGAATTGTTAAGCTTTCTTTCTCAATTTTATTGAATTCTGCTTGATTATCAATTATCCCTGATTTTCAGATATTGTGGGTAATGCCAGTGTATTCAAATATTAATTGTGTAACAAGAATTCTGTATTGTAAGTTACACATGAATTTACACATAAAAAGAAAGATCTATTTTGGATATGTTTACTTGAAACTTAGAAGTTTAGGGTGAGTTGTTTGCATTAATCAGTTTTAAATATTTTTAGAATTCAAAACTGTAGGAATGAAAAATCTTTGCAGTAGGTCTGATGGACACTTTCTTAATATATTACAAAACAAAATCAAGAAATATCTTTTACTGAATTTGTAAACCAGGCTTTTGCTACGTTTAATTGTTGGGTCATACATTTTCTTGCCATATAAGGCAAAATATATTATAGTATTATATATAGAATAATATAGTAGTGTAGTATAATTTAATAAATCATTTAATAAATAAACTAATATTCCCTAAATTCTCTTATGAGTTGGTAGAATCAAATCAGTAATTTTTCAGGGAGACCAGTGTTTAAAGATTTGGCTTTTGAATCATTTATAATTTCAGCATTTGTCTTAAAGTACTGGATGATCTTTAAAATAACACAAGAATACATACACCCAGTTATTTCACAGGCCCTAACTAGACTCTGGAAAATGATCATTCCTCCCTCCCTCCCTCCTTCTCTCCTTCTCCCTCTCTCTCTCCCTCTCTTCCCCTTCCCCTTCCCCTTCCCCTTCCCCTTCCCCTTCCCTTCCCTTCCCTTCCCTTCCCTTCCCTTCCCTTCCCTCCTTCCCTCCCTCCCTCCCTCCCTCCCTCTTTCTTTCTTTCTTTCTTTCTTTCTTTCTTTCTTTCTTTCTTTCTTTCTTTCTTTCCTTTTCTCTCTCTCTCTCTTTCTTTTCTCTTTTTTTTTTTTTTTTAATGTTAGGGGATTGGTGGGTGGTGTTGTTTAAGGCAGATTACATTTTTAAAGTACTCTGGCTTCTTTTGATACAAAAGCATACTTGTCTTTTTCCAGCATAACCCAAATCATTTATTAAATGTTCATTCTAGCAAATAATTAGGGAATACATTTTTTGTTCTAAAACTCGCTCTCTATTTCAAACTGTGCTTTCACTCTCTGAATTTATCATTGTTGATGTCGATCAGGTTGATGTTGGGTGCTGCATCTTTTGAGTTCTGGTCATTCTTTTAACTTGTACAATATGTAGGAGTACCTGAAGTTTTTAGAATTTTAAACATTTTAAGTATGTTAAACTTTTTAGGCATTGTAATCATTATTATATTATTATAGTCATTGTATTATAATATTATTGTATTATATACTATTATGTTTCTACAATGGAAGAAAATCTATGTCATTTCTCAAAGTGAAGTTTGAAACTTATATTCAAGGTGATTTAAATCTTTCAAGTCAGACAATTCCAAGTTAACTATTTTAGATTTTGTCAGTGAATTATTTTCCAAGTGGAAGCATCCATATACAATTTTATATTGATGGTCTTACAAGGAATAAATGAGGCATCATATATAACACTTCACAGTTTATTTATATTTTATTTCAAATTTAAAGCAATGCCTCATTAGCAAAAACAGAAATTTCTTCCATTTTTATGGATGTTTAATAGGTGTGTTTTGTGTAAACTAATAGAGGGACTATTTGCATTAAACACACAAGTGACAAGAATATTTTGATAGTTTCACGAGTAATCTCCTATTACAATCTGTCTATTTCTCTTTCCTCTAGTTAACTTCTCCCACTACCTCTGAGCAGCTTGCCCGTAAACCACCTGCTTTCTCCTTTGTTTCTCCAACTAATCAGAAAACACCACCTGACCCAGTTAACCTCGACGGAGCCTCTGTGCTAGAGGAATTCCACAGTAGGAGGCTGGATGTCAGTGGGGCCTTGGTGGAAGAAACAGCTACGTATTTTCAAACTTCTGCTCACTCTTCACCCTTTTTTGCATCGAAGGGCACTTCCTCGACGTTACAGTTTCCCCATTCCACTCAGTTATCAGGTTCTAATTTATCCAGTCCAAGTGCAGCAGATCAGAAACCTGGACTGGCATCTGAAGTTCTGAAGAAGACAACAACTTTCACCTCGCATGTCCTTAGCCCCAGAGAAAGCCCAAGAACCACTTCTCCTTCACCATCCTCCAGTGCTTCTCTGAAGTCAAATTCGGCCTCATACATACCAGTCCGTATTGTCACACATTCACTCTCTCCAAGTCCAAAACCATTTACCACCTCTTTCCATGGCTCTTCTTCCACTCTCTGTAGCCAAATGTCATCTAGTGGAAATCTCTCAAAGTCAGGGGTGAAATCCCCAGTGCCCTCCCGGCTTTCCCTTCTTACTGCCATCCTCAAGTCAAATCCTCCTCACCAAAGACCCTTTTCCCCTGCGTCCTGTCCCACTTTCTCTCTTAACTCTCTGGCTTCTTCCACACTCACTCTGGATCAAAAAGTGAAACAAACCCCACCCACACCTAAGAAATCTCTCTCTAGTTGTTCCCTGAGAGCAGGGTCTCCAGAGCAGAGGGAGCACCAGGTTTCCGAACTCAGCCAGCCATCCTTCCACTTACCTTTGTTGGCCAAATCTACTCCCCTTTCTCAGGCACACTCCCTTTCTTCCACAAAACATGACAGTAGCAGCCTTGTTTCTTTGAATGTAGAGAAAGCATCACCCACTGCATTGAAAAGCAACCCAACACCCTCCCTGCCACAGACTGATACACCCACTTCTGCAGGTCTTCCTCCTGTTACACCAAGTGTTCCTTCTCTTTCTTTGAAAGGCAAACATGACGTTGACCTCAGGGGTCCAGAAAAGCCCGGGAATATTCACACACATCCTCCATCAGCCTCCTCTACATTATCTTCTCTTTCTCCTCCCACTAACCAAAAAGCCATGCTCTCCTCTCCAGAGAAATGTTTCCATCCTTCCCCAGCTCTTTCTAACCTGATAAACAGATCCAAGAGAGCAGCCCCACAGCTAGGTGGCCAGGGGCAGAATATTTCAATTCCTCCTTCAACCCCTGTCTCCAGTGCTAGCTCTGCCTCTCTTCCCAAATTGGGTTCCTCCCCTCTCCCTCGTGCTCATCTGCCCACCCAGGCGCTCCAGCTCAGTCCAACACTGTACCCAAATTGTGGCAGTGGTACCTTGCCTTCAAGACTTGGGAAATCTGAAAGCTCAGTATCCAGCCACACGTCATCCGTTTCGACCCGATCACCTCCCATCTCTCTAACAAGAACCAAGGAGCTGATTTCACCTTGTGCATTGTCCACGTCAACAGGCCCTGAAAATAAGAAACCCAAGGTATTCTTTTGCATGGTGCATGGTGCATGCTTATTTTTAAATATGGGGGAATTGTTTCTCCAGAGGAAAAATAATTACGAAATTCATTCTGCTTGTACAAGGAGTTCTAGAAAGTATAAGTAGAGCTAAGATTTGGTATATTTTAATATGTAAGTGGATTATGATCTATCTAAAATGTGCATGTTTTGATAAAACTTTTTGATTTTGCAAATCCTCTTTCTATTATGGTAACTTCTTATATCTATGACTCCAAGGTATTTTTTTTTCAGGCATAATGAGTTACATCATTGATCATAAAGATGGGATATGAAGCAGTTGGTTCAGATTTAAGCTATGATAAATTTCTGGTTATTTAATTTCATGGGCCTTATTGTCCATCAAAATATCCTGTGCTGATTGAAAAGTAGATAGGATCTATATAAAAATCTTGCCCTTTTACCACGTTGATTTCTTTTTTGCTCTGCATACCACCTCAAATCCATACCAGTATAGATTTCGGTATATACATATAGAGCAAAAAGGAATCGAAATTTCCTTTTTATGTGAGTATTATATTTGAGATATTTTGAACTCTTAATACTTACTAATTATGACATACTGAAAAGGTAGGTAGGCTAGGCATAAGAAAATAGAGCTGAGAGAAGAGAAATACTGACTTCTCAATGTTCTAAAGCAGACTATTGAGCAAGAATGAGATACTGGCATACATTCATTTATTTACTATTTTTATTCTTTTTATTATTAAAGTATAACTGACATACAATGTTATATTTGCTTCAGCTATACAACAAATTGATTCAAAAGTTTTATGCATTGTGCAGTGCTCACCGGATAAGTGTAGTTACCATACAGTGCTATTAAAATATTATTGACCATATTTTCTATGCTGTACTTTCATTTCTGTGGCTTATATAATTTATAACTGGAAGTTTGTACTTCCCCTATGACAACCATAAGTTTGTTCTCTGTATTTAAGAATCTGGCTTTTTGTTTGTCTTTTCTTTTGCTCTTTTTTACGTTCCACATATAAGGGAAACAATGTAGTACCGTGCACTGTTTGTGGGAATATAAATTGGCATAGTCAGCATGAAAAACAGTATGGGAATTCCTCAAAAAAGTAAGAATAGCAATACCATATGATCCAATAATTCCACTACTGAATATTTATCCAATCAATATAAAAATGCTAATTTGAAAAGATATATGCACCTCTATGCTTACTACAGAATTGTTTATAATAGCTGAGATATGGAAGCAAGCTAAGTGTCCATTGACAGATGAATGTACAAAGAAGATGCAACACACACACACACACACACACACACAGAGAGAGAGAGAGAGAGAGAGAGAAATATTATGTAGCCATAAAAAAGGATGAGATCTTGCCATTTGCGACAGCATGAATGGACCTATAAGGTATTATGCTAAGTGAAATAAGTCAGGCTGAAAAAGAGAAATACCAAAAGATTTCACTCATATGTAGAATCTAAAAAGCAAAAGAAATGAATAAATAAAGAAAAAAGCAGAATCAGACTTGTAAATATGGAGAACAAGCTGATGGTTGCCAAAGGGAAGTGGGGAGCAGGCTGGGCAAAATGGGTGAGATACAAGCTTCCAGTTATGGAATGAATAAAGCATGAGAATAAAAGGAACAGTATAGGGAATATAGTCAACTGTATAGTGACAGGGTTTTTCGGTGACAGATGGTAGCTACACTTGTGGTAGGTGTAGCATAACAGATAGAGATGCTGAGACATCATATTGTACACCTGAAACTAATGTGACATTGAGTGTCAACTATATTCAAATGAAAAAACTTAAGAAAAAACCCATATACTCTGAAGACTGGCATTTGTTTTAATATGAGGAAGGAAACATTTGAAGACATGACTCATGGAGTTCATTTTTCTGTGTAGAAGGGCAACTCTGCTCTAGAGTCTGCCAGCTTCCCAACTCTTCTCTAGTACTGACGAGGTGGATCTTATAGAACCAGAATTTGGCAGTTGTATGAATCAAATGAAATTCTGAAAGTGCCTGTTTGGGGAAGCAACTGCAGTTTTTAGTTCGGTGCATTGAAGTAACACAGTTTGAGAGCTTCCAAATTCCATGGAGATTGTGTTCAACTCTGTCACTGTTTGAATGATGAACTTAAGATGGGAAAGATAAAACAACCCACATGATCTTGTTAATGATGTTGCAGTACAATTCAACTTGACAAGCATGTGGAAACTACCTGCTGTATGCCCACCACCATACTAGCTTTTTTGGGGATGTATGTTTTAAGGAAAGTAAGAGATAATTCTTTGTCCTTAAATCAATTTTATTCAGCAGAAGAAAATATACAGATACATGATGTGGAGAAGCTGTTTATAGGTATTAATTCCATACTAAAACTAGAAAACAAGTATAAGGAAATATTAATATAGTAAAATACAGATTATATACAATTGCTCACTGGATTTAATGTAATAAAAGTATTATTATGGGGTATGATTAGTGAGGGAACTTAAAACAAATGTCAGCCCTGTTGGAAATGTTTAGGATTTAGTTTAATGAGGAGGGAAGGAGCTGGCACTTCAGAAATAGTAAATAACTGACCAAATGTACAGAAGATGAACCCAGTGGAGTATATGGAAAGACATAAGAAGATTGGTCTTATCATTAAATAGTGATAATAATAATAGTTATTATTTTAAGGGATAGCACATGCTGTCAATAAAATTTCTATGTATAAAATATACAAAATATTTTAATACAAAAAATTTAAAAAGATGATGTCAGTTAATTTTTGTGACCATATGAGGTTGGTAATATTATTTTCTCCATAATACATGCCAAAACACTAAGCAGTAACTCATATTAATAATCATTATAGCCTGATTTGAAGGAAATCATCATAATGGAATCATCAGAATTATCAATTTCTATGTTTGGGTCATTTAAAAAATGTATTTTTAGGCACGCCTGGTGGCTAAGTTGGTTAAGTGTCTGACTTCAGCTCAGGTCATGATCTCGTGGTTCACAAGGTCAGCCCCCACTTTGGGCTCTGTGCTGACAGCTCAGAGCTGGGAGCCTGCTTTGGATTCTGTGTCTCCCCTTCATTCTGCCCCTCCCCTACTAGTACTCTGTCTCTGTCTCTTTCTCAAAAGTAAATAAAGAATTTTTTAAAAACATTAAAAAATGTATTTTTAGAAATTATTACGTCCTTGTATTTTATATTTGCAAAGCTAATGGGATGGAGAAAATTTAACATTTTCTATAGTTCTGAGTTTAAAAACTTATTTATTTGAGGTAAAATGACCTGGTGATTATCTAAAAATACATATGTGTAATTATGGAATTCATGTGTGCTATATTAAACACAACCTGGTGATGGAAACAGTACTGTCTCCTGAATTTATTCACAATTATTTCTTAAACCATACTGCCAATATGTTTAAATTATTCATTACCTTTGTGAAAAGTGATTTTCCTCTAGAGACTTCCTCAGAGTGTTTCTCTTTGTGGTTTATTCTGCTTAGTTCACGTTTTCTCCTGTTTTTGGAGAGTTGGAGAGGGTGAACCTGGAGGGGCTTTTGATCCACTCAGGTTCTTTTTTGTCCTAAAATCAACTTTGTTACAGATCTGTTCTCCCACAGCTCACTTACTGTTCCCAGTATTAAAGGATTTTCAGCATTTGATTTATTTTTAGTTTTAATTTCTAAGTTAAAAACATCACGCCTATAGAAGTGCATGATAAATTTGCTGAACATGAAAATACGAAGAATCATGATAATTTATCTATTTTTACCTGTTTTATTGAACAAAATGTTTTTGATAGTGGGCAAAATTTATGATAAATTCTGCAAAAATAGTAGCTCCCTGAGACATGCTGTTCTTAGTTATATTTGTTTCTTCCTCGCTTCTTGCTATTATCTCTCCAGGTAAAAATCAGCCTACATTTTTTTTTTTAAATTGCAAACTATTATTTGCAGGATTTGTAACTTGAGTATAGAAATTCATTAAAATGGACACTCAAATAAATAAATCTTATCCCAGTTTCCTTTGATGTTTGACTAGTTTTGTTCTAATTGCTAAGATTATTTTATAGATTGTTAAGAGGAAATAGACAAAAGCTTTGGGATATCAAAGAACTCGTAGGGTCCTGTGGATTGTTTCTTGTCTTCCTCTTTCCACTGTGGTGCTAATCCAAGCACAGGCTCTCTTTGAAGTCAAAGAGCTTCAGATTTAGATCAGCTTCACCCAGTGCCAGATCCCAAAAGGAAGGGGGTCCTGGAATACAAATGGCCATCAAATTAAAACATGAATGCTTGAAGGGTATTAGTTCAAAGTGTAGGCTCTACTGTCCTTTGATATTGAAATAGAATGGAACAGCTAGAGTATACTGAGCTAATTTCAGATATAAAGCATGTTTGATACTTCTTTTTTATAGATGGAATCTTAAGGTTCTGAATCCGTTTGCATTCGTATAGTATAACTGATGTACTTTAATTTCTGATAGAGTTTTAAAATATTATTTCACATTATAATCATGGCCTTAGACAGGGTGAGCACCTCTCTGGATGTTGTTCAGTCGACTTTTTGATTAACATCTATATTGTTTGAAACATTTCTGTCCCTTGGGAAAGGGACTATCATAAAATTAATTCCCAGAGTTGTATTTGGGTTCCCAATATATGTGGCCTTCCTTTGTAACCTAGTTTAAAGTTTTCTCCTGGTGAATTAGCATGGTGTTCCCTATGGGGATTTGAGGCCATTACCTGAAAACTCTAAACATCTTGTCACTTACTGAAGATGGTTTGAAGCTCTTTTCTAACTATGAGAGCTCCAGTGATGTGCCTGCCCTGGCCTCACAGCTATTTGGACACAATACTTAGGGATCAATTGGGAGCTTTTAAATATTTCATGAATTTTTATAGTAGGTGTATTATTTATAAACCTCATTCCTTGAAGGCATCAAAACATTTCCAATTACATCACACTGAAAACTTGGTAACAACAGTCTCTATGTGACTTTCTCCATTTCTGCTGATCCACATGTAATCTGGGAAATGAGTAATATGGGCTGTACCCCCATGAGGTAAAATGGTTGATCTGGTTGAAGCAATAGATGTGCACTGAGTGCTTATTATGTTCAAGACACATTTCAAAGTCTGGAGATATGATATTGCAACAAACAAAGTTGCAAAAATATTTGCTCACAGAAAGTTCTTGGGTGGAAGAGAAATAGTCAGCAATTACCACTACCACCTTCCTGAATGCCATAAGTAAAATTTCTTGTGTGTTAGAAAGTCATATATAGTATGGAGAAAAGTATAGCAGAGTAAGGGATAGTGTCACAAATTTACACCGGTGGTCATGATAGGTTTCTTTGGGAAGGTGACCTTGAAGGGGGTGATGCTCCTTAAGAGAGTATAGTCAGGAAAAGTACCTGATGCTGAGAGTGCTTGGCAGGTACTAAGATGGGGAGCCAGTGTGATGAGAGTAGAGTTAGTGCAAGGAAATTGAGATTGTCAGAGGGACATGTAACTGTGAGCTGGGTCCTGTAAAGTCTTGTGGGCCACTTCTTAGTCATTGATTTTTAATTTGAGTGAAAACCATCAGAGGGTTTTGAATAGATATTGACACAATCTTGTCTATCTGGCTACCATGTTAAGAATAGGCTGTAAGAGGGTGAAAGCTGAAGTCAGGAGAATTTAGGGGTCTGTTGTGATAATCCAGGCAAGTGATAGTGATGGCTCTGGTGAGGTTCTAGCAGTGAAGGTGGAGATAATATATCTATATATGTTTTGTAGGTAGGGTAACAAACCTTCACAATCATAGGTGAAATGATATAACAGCTGAAACTAGGTATATGTATCTTCTTGTTTGCTTTCTCTTTTTGTCATCCTCCACCTCTTTACTTCACCTCCTGCAGAATTCTTGGTGCCTTTGTGGAGATTCTAGATTTTCTATAATTCTCCCATCCCTGCTGTGTGTCACTTACATTTCTGTACTAACCAATTCTGGGTCCCATTCCCTCTGTTTCTCTCCAACTAGCCTTTCTTCATTGTGCTTAGCAGTGATTTGCACTCAGGTGTCAAAAACCTTCTTTCTTACCCCTTGAGGAGTTGTTGCATTTTAATTCAAGGAGGGGCTTGTGCAGTTTAACTTAAACAAGAGATTCAAAAAAATAGAGATGGGATGCCTAAGTGAATTAGTTGGTTAAGTGTCCCACTTAGGCCTAGGTCATGATCTTGCTGGTCCAGAGTTTGAGCCCTACGTCAGGCTCTGTGTTGACAGCTCAAAGCTGGGAACCTATTTTAGATTCTGTATCTTCCTCTCTCTCTGCCCCTCCCCCACTCATGCTCTCTCAAAAATAAACATTAAAATTAATTAAAAATATAAATAAATAAAATAGGGATTCGAGGTCATGGGTTCAAATCCTAAAAGCTTGCCTCATGGCAATTTAATATATTAGAAATGCCTCAGGGCATACTTTGAAGTTGGAAGAGGATCTCTAATCAGCCAGGCTTGTCTGAGACTTGAACAGTAGATGAGGAACTAAAATTTTGTTTTTTCATGTCCTCTGAATCTTACTGTAATTTTCAATAAAATACTTAAGTTTAGGTCATCAAATGTTTGCTGAATATCTGCTCTTTGACAAGTTGGTATAAGATATTGGAAATCATATAAAATATCTTTTGTAAAAGACCTATCATGCTAATGGAGATGGCAAAATATTGTAATACGATTAGCATATTATATGTTTAGAGTACTAGAAACACAGACAGATAAATCAGCCATGGAGGGCGGTACTGGAAGGAGAGCTGTTCAAGGAAATTTCTCCCTCTCCCTGCCCTGCTACCCCTTTGACACTGCTTCTGTTCTCGGGGTCATTATAGAGATTATGCTTTGTTAGTAATCCAGATGTAAGGGAGGTATCTGGGCAATTGGATCAGGACTTGAATTAAGCTTTTGTCTCCGGAGGACTCTGACTCAGGCAGTGCATGCGTGATTACTGATGAGCAAGAAGTGCCCTCTCAGGGCGCCTGGGTGCCTCAGTAGGTTGAGTGCCTGAGTTTGGTTTGTGAGTTCAAGCCCCGTGTCTGGCTTTGTGCTGAGGGCTCAGAGTCTGGAGCCTGCCTCAGATTCTGTGTCTCCCCCTCTCTCTGCTCCTCCCCCACCCATGTCTCTCTCTCTCTCTCTCTCTCTCTGTCTCTCAAAAATAAATAAACATTAAAAAGTTAAAAAAAAAAAAACATTAGAAGGATGCTCTTAACTCTACTTGTGAATGCTTCAGGAAGGAGAAGTTGGCCATGGTGATAAGGAGGCTCTTTGCCCAAATTCTCTCTTGTTCGTGTAATCTGAAGTTCTGCCCTTCACCTATACTTAAAGTGTAACCATGCATTCAAACTTCTAATTCTCAAGGCAACTAACATAGTTTGCTTTGAAATCTCATGGGTCCTTATTACTGGAGCCTGTGGTGGAATTTTAAGCATCAGCAATAACAGATGTGATAATGGTGAGAAATATTTTCTGAAGGGGAAAGGTGTGTTTTTGCTGTTCTCACTTGCATACCTGGGATTTATGTTGTAATTATCTATGATAAATAGGATTTATAAATAGGATTATCTCTGAAAAAACTTCTATAGTAAGACCCCATTTCCTTTTCTAAACCTGAACTTTACCTTGCACCTGTCATGTCATGGATATTTAAGAAATATTTACTGAATGTTGACCAAAAACATAGATCACAAATTGGAGAGATATAATAGGTATCATCGAATTTTTTCTGGATTCAGGGTCAGGTTGGTCAGTTCTACTTCTATGATTAGCTGATGGTGATTCCAGTCTGTATTACTACAACCTACTCTTCAAGTTATATTTACCTTGACTAGAGCAATTTGTAACTTTAAACCAAGGAAACTGAACCAATGAATTTAACACCTGGAAGACTTGGAATGCTAAAGAAAAAATAAATTCCAAATTAGAATATTGTTAAGGCAAACATGAAGAAATATGGTGAATCCAAAAAATATCTAGTGGCAACAAGAATGATTTTCAGACTGAAATGGAAAGACTACATATGGCTTAGGCACACGTAAAGCCCCGCAGATGGGAACTAGAAGGAAATACCTCTATGCTCTAAGTTCATATCTCCAGGTTTAGATAAAATGTATCTCAGACCAAATTTCTACTTCTATTGTAAATGATGGGAAATAAGAGATTTTCCAAAAAAAAGGAGTAAGCCATATGTTCTATTTTTTCACAAAAAAGAGGAAGGTAAATTCTGAAAATGATTGCATATATTCTTAGTTTGTGATTGTTTACATAAGCAGTTATAACTGAAAGTCAGATATTTTTTTCAATCAACAAGTGTTTATTCAATTGCCTTCCAAATTCTAGCTTTTGTGATTTTTTTGTGCTGTATCATGAATAAAGAGAGATATGTGAGGTATAATGACATCTGTGAACCCACATTTGTTCTGAATGCCCAATCTAAAGCTTCCTTCATGTCACTTTCTGTGCCACTATACTATTTTAATTTTCTGAATATTATTTATCGATGTCTCTTTTGCTTTCTTATTTCTTGGCGTATAGTTTGTCTCTTAGGGTGTAATCTTAGTGTTAAGCTCTAGAGAGTAAAGGCTTTGGATGTTTTGTTCACTGCTAAATCTGTAGTACGTAGAGCAATATAAGTTGCAAAGTAGGTACTCAATAGTGTTTTGTTGAATAAATCCATTAGTTGAACTACCATATCCAAACAGATTTACAGGATAGATTGGTGTCCACCAGGTAGGTAGAACCTAGGAGGCAAGAGCTCCCTCTCCTTGGTATATGACTTGAGTGAATAAAACTGACGTGCCTAACAAAATGGTTCAGGAAATAATTATAAAAATTCTTATTTTCATAGATTACAATAACAAACCAAAACTAATGAGATGAAACTGGATAGAGATAATGCCTGAAGTACTTTTGGGATCTAGAGAAGGAAAACATAACTACAGGTTGGAGTTGAATTTCAACAAATGTTTTTTTAAAAAAAAGGCATAGGGATTTTAGGTGGTAGCATACTCAGTGTGATCCAACAATATGAAATGACTCCAACTTCACTCTCCTGTATGTTCTTCACTACAAAAGCAAGGAGACAATTCCAATTATTATTTTTTTAAGTAAATAGTATTATTATTTTTTAATTTTTTTTTTTACAAATAGTTTATTGTCAAATTAGTTTCCACATAACACCCAGTGCTCATCCCCACAAATGTCCTCCTCCATGCCCATCCCCCCTCCCCCCCACATCCATCAGTCCTCAGTTTTTGTCAGCATTCAAGAGTCTCTCATGGTTTGCCTCTCTCCCTTTCCCCCACCATTTCCGCCCTTCTTCTCCCCCTTGTTCCTCCGTCAAGTTCCTCCTAATCCTCCTATACGTGCAAACATATGATATTTGTCCTTCTCTGCCTGACTTATTTCGCTCAGCATAACACCCTCAAGGTCCATCCATGTTGCTACACATGGCCAGATTTCATTGTTTCTCATTGCCATGTAGTATTCCATGGTATAGATAAACCACATCTTCTTGATCCATTCATCTGTTGATGGACACTTAGGCTCTTTCCATGTTTTAGCTATTGTGGAGAGTGCTGCTATGAACATTGGGGTACATGTGCTCCTATGCCTCAGCATTTCTGTATCCCTTGGGTAAATTCCTAGCAGTGCTATTGCTGGGTCATAAGGGAGTTCTATTGTTAGTTTCCTGAGGAACCTCCACACTGTTTTCCAGAGGGGCTGTACCAGTTTACATTCCCACCAACAGTGTAGGAGGGTGCCCGTTTCTCCACATCCTCGCCAGCATCTAGAGTTCTCTGATTTGCTCATTTTAGCCACTCTGACTGGCGTGAGGTGGTATCTCAGTGTGGTTTTGATTTGTATTTCCCTGATGAGGAGGGATGCTGAGCATCGTTTCATGTGTCTGTTGGCCATCTGGATGTCCTCTTTGGAGAAGTGTCTGTTCATGTCTTCTGCCCATTTCTTCACTGGGTTGTTTGTTTTTCGGGCGTGTAGTTTGGTGAGTTCCTTATAGATTCTGGATATTAACCCTTTATCTGATATGTCATTTGCAACTATCTTTTCCCATTCCGTTGGTTGCCTATTAATTTTCTGGGTTGTTTCCTTGGCTGTGCAGAAGCTTTTAATCTTGATGAGGTCCCAACAGTTTATTTTTGCTCTTGATTCCCTTGCTTTTGGGGATGTGTCAAGTAAGAAGTTGCTGCGGTGGAGGTCAAGGAGGTTGTTTCCTGCTTTCTCCTCTAGGGTGTTGATAGTTTCCTGTCTCACGTTCAGGTCCTTTATCCATTTTGAGTTGATTTTTGTGCATGGTGTGAGAAAATGATCTAGTTTCATTCTTCTGCATGTTGCTGTCCAGTTCTCCCAACACCATCTGTTAAAAAGGCTGTCTTTTTTCCATTGGATATTCTTTCCTGCTTTGTCAAAGATCAGTTGGCTGTATACTTTTGGGTCCACTTCTGAGTTCTCAATTCTGTTCCATTGGTCTATGTGTCTGTTTTTGTGCCAATACCATACTGTCTTGAGGATGACAGCTTTGTAGTAGAGGCTGAAGTCTGGGATGGTGATACCTCCCGTTTTGGTTTTATTTTTCAGTATTACTTTGGCTATTCGGGGTCTTTTGTGGTTCCATACAAATTTTTGGATAGTTTGTTCTAGTTTTGAGAAGTATGCTGGTGCAATTTTGATTGGAATTGCATTGAATGTGTAGAGTGCTTTAGGTAGTAATGACATCTTAACTATATTTATTCTTCCTATCCATGAGCATGGAATGTTTTTCCATTTCTTTGTGTCTTCTTCAATTTCCTTCATAAGTTTTCTATAGTTTTCATCATACAGATCTCTTGTATCCTTGGTTAGGTTTATTCCGAGGTATTTTATGGTTTTTTGTGCAATTGTGAATGGGATCAGTTTCTTGATTTCTCTTTCTGTTGCTTCATTATTGGTGTATAAAAATGCAACCGATTTCTGTACGTTGATTTTGTACCCTGCAACTTGGCTGAATTCTTGGATCAGTTCTAGTAGGCTTCTGGTGGAGTCTGTCGGGTTTTCTATGTAGAGTATCATGTCATCTGCGAAGAGTGAAAGTTTGACTTCCTCTTTGCCAATTCTGATGCCTTTGATTTCCTTTTGTTGTCTGATGGCTGATGCTAGGACTTCCAGCACTATGTTAAACAACAGTGGTGAGAGTGGACATCCCTGTCGTGTTCCTGATCTCAGGGGGAAAGCTCTCAGTTTTTCCCCGTTGAGGATGATGTTAGCTGAAGGCTTCTCATAGATGGCTTTGATGATGTTTAAGCAGGTTCCTTCTATCCCAACTTTCTCTAGAGTCTTTATTAAGAAGGGATGCTGTATTTGAGACAATTCCAATTATTATCATCTTCATTGTATATTAATTGAGTTTGTTGTCAATTGATGTCATGGAGGTGGTGATTATAGTCTATTTTGTGTTAAAAATACATCTCATTAAGCACACCCCTTTTCAAAATTTAAAAGAATATTGGCAGAAGAAAGTGATGAGGATAGTAAAATCTTCAACTGAGATCAGTGAGGATGGTTTGGAGGAACCAGCAATCCAACTATCATGCAGAAAGGAGCTCTTCACATCTGTCATCATTCCAAGGTGGGGAGAGAGGACCAATGGGGAAAGGTAGTAGGCAGTACATTTTGGCTCAGTATAAGGTAGAATTTTGTACCAATTTGTACCAAATGAGGCCTAAACATGTTGTCTTGGGAGGTAGGGAAGTGTTCGTGTGGTGGCTGAACATAAGATTGATCAGAGAGATTTATGTCTTAGATGAGGACGTTAAACCAGATGGCCCTCAAGATCTCATCTTATTCTAAGATTTGGTGGCATTTTGTGTGTGATAACAATATATCTCTCTGTAGAGGTTTGTCCACCTATATACTTTAGGGCATTTGGGGATAGGAGAACAAACACTCTAAATGATTGTATGCCCTGCAATGAGAGGCAAGGGCATAGAGTAGATAACTGCACAATTGTTGACTGGTGTGCCTGAATCCAAATCCTAGCTATGACTTACTACTTAGTGACCTCAGATAAGTTACTTAACATCTATGTACTTTAGTTTCCATATATAAACTGGATATAAATTAGAAGCTACCTAATAGGTTGGTTGTGATAATTAAAAAAGATAATGCACATAAAGCTTTTTTTTTAGAATGTTACTTGGGTCATAGTGATTATTAGCTATTATTATTACAACTATTTTTATAATTAAGTACTTATAAGACCATCAGGGGGTATTAATGATATAATGTTATGTATTACTTTTCTACTGATGTATTCTTTGAGAGGAAATATTATCTTCTAGAGGATGCATGGATATTGCATTCAAAAAGACATGGCTTCCAAACCTTTTCTTTTCTTTATGGATTGTGTATCTTAGGCAAGTCACTTAGCCACACTATGCCTCCTACCCCTAATGGTTCTGTAGTTATAGAGCTTCTGTAAAAGTAAATATAAAGTTAATTTGCCTACTAATAAGTGCCAGCTGTTATTCTACACAAAGGGATGGCATTTCATTTTCAGTTCTTATCCAAAATATGTCATATGTGGACTATAGCAGTGCAGGGTCAGGATAGAGACTGGGACTTGTAGGGACCTGAGACTTTCTCCTACAACTCTGCCATTTTGATTTTTCTCCACTTCACCTTCTTTCTAAGGAAATGAATGTGCCAGCCTCTTACCTTCCTCACACTATTTAATGGAAGATTGCTTCAATTATCTCTCTAAAACTCACAGGTTTTATTTTATTTGACTATCATGTCTTCTGTAGATCCTGTAGTCTGCTCTCCAGGGGCTAAGACAGCTTGGAGCTGCATGCCAATTTCTAGCTGGCTCTGGGCCCTTGGAGAAGCTGCCTGAGACAGGGGCTTTTGAAGTGATAAGAGCCTTGAACTTAGTTAAGCAGCTTGGGACCCAGAGCAGTATCAAACCTGGGCTTTTGATTATGTATAATATCCTGATGTGTACAATTTGCTCATGCTCTACCCTTTCTCTCAAATACTTCCCAAAGCTGTATTACTCTGAGTTTTATTCAAAACTCAGGATGTTTTAGGATTTGATTCATTAATATCACTGTATTAGAAAGGGCAGCAGATGATGAAGTTTAAAAAAGTGAATTTAAGATCAGAAGTTTGGCCTTCTAGCTTTCATTATGGAGTTAAGTCACTGATATTACTTCTATTGAAAGTATGCTATTTATTAAACATTGCTGCTAAATTTTATGTGTTCTGACCGTTGTTTTTATGAATGATGCAAGAGAATGTATCAAGAGTTCAATTAAGTTTATTGGCAGAATGTTTGTTAATTATGGCACTGTAAAAAAGAACCAGTTTCCTTTGAGAATCAAGGAAAAAAACTCACATTTATAGACTATAACGGGCACACTGCTCATGAGATATTTATATGTAACCTTGCAAAAATGGATGTTTTTAAGTTCCCAACTGTATAGCATATAATTGCCTATAATCCCTAGGCTGATATTTTACTGTGATGTTTCTTTTTTTCTCATTCTAATAAAATATTAACATGGTAAGCTAATTTGTTTTCTGTCAGAAACAAGTTGTAATAACTGTTTTCTTCATTTGATAACATGTCATTTAACTTGGTAGCACTAGTCTAAAATTATGTTCTATTCTTCCCCCTTTTCATCTCCACTCTTGCTTTCTGGTTACTCATTCTAGCAATACAAGACCAAGTCAAGCTACAAGGCTTTTGCAGCAATCCCTACAAACACATTGCTTTTGGATCAGAAGGTCAGTGTTGGCTCAAAAGCAGAGGGAATTTTATGTTTCTAGTGTCATTTTGTTATATCTTCTAAAAATGTCTGTTTTGAAGTTCTGCTTCCACTAAAATGTTGCTTTTAGTGTAGGTGACATGATGAAAGCATCTTGGTGAATAGAATTTGAGACATCATTGCTTTATCACCGACCGCTAAATATGAGCCTAGGATTTATCATCAGAGTCTAAATATGAGACTAGAATTGCCCAGTTCACTGTACAGTAGGCCTGGGAAACTTGATTCAGATTTTGATAGATCCATGTCCTTTGGAATTTTAAGTGGTTGTTGTATTCAAGAGCTTCCACCTCTTTTCACATTGATCAAAAGAGTGGAGGTAAAATGGGCTTACATGTGGGCAACTGGCCAGTTTGGGTGAAACTTGGTGACTAGTAGTGGCTTCCATAGTGTGGAAACTTGTTAGCCGAGTATCCAACTTAGCCCCTTAGATCCCAGCATGGGCCAGACCTCTTTGTCCATTCTCAACTAGCCATTGATCCTCCCTCCATGAATGGGAACGAGGACTGAGATCACTTCTGGTGACCCAGCTGCTTTCACATGCCTTTAGGGCATTTTTGCTTCACTAGTAAAAGTTATTAATTATAAAATTACAGAAACCTGCTTCAGTAGGTAAATTAAATTAAAGACTCTTGTTTAATAAGCACATTACATATGCTCAAATGAAAGGCAAATGGAGGATTATATCAGAATTGAAGTGAAATCAATTACCAAGCCTATGAAATTATGCATTCCATTTTATTTTTGTGATATTTAGGCAATTTACCTCTCAGTGCATTAAGCTTATTTTTTTTCTGTGTAATTATAGTATTTCAAATACTCTTATTATCATTTGTCAGAATGTTAATGTTTGCCAACCAGGTGGTATTTTGACCACTGATTTATGAATTTACTTTCTTGTTATTTCAGTATGATCTGGGAAATAAAAGCTTTGCATGATCTCTTGTCTAAAATGGAGAAGTTGTTAGGGGAGATGCTCAGTAGCGTATAGGTGGGCATTGGTGGGCAGTGCCTCTTCTGTCACATATCCCTGATAACTAATTCCCAATTATCCACATGTGGCCCAGAGTCTGTGCTCTGTATGTCTGAATGCTTTCAACTTGGGGTTCAAGAGTTGCTGGGCTGCAGAGAGATCTGCAACATTTTCTCCAGCTTCTCCTCTATATCTCTACCTTTCGTAGCTCATGAAAAGATGAGATGGGTCTAAAACATTGAAATCAGGAGGCTCAGAAGGATGCAGGAAGTGACACTTTTACCAGTTGTTCCTTATCCTATTGTCTGGGGTTGTCATGTTGAGTCACAGTGGCAATGTTTTCTCACTGCAGACCCTCTGCCCATTTTAGATGGACAGTATCTGAAATCTGGTCACAGTGTCTGCCTTCACAGAAATGGGAGAAACTCTCCTCCTAGCAGCCAGCCAGGCAAAGAGAGCAGATACCTGTGGTGTCCCTCCATCATACATGTCTCACCAACCCTACCACGTTCTCTCACACCTGTGTGCTACCACTCTACTAATTTTCTATTTAGAGAAATAACACTTAATTATTCTTAGAATACTTTTGTAAGATAAGGTTGGATATCATTACCTGTTCCAGAATTTCTGTCTACTTGCTCTTTTCTTCCAAGTAAATGGCTTTTAGAGGTTATAACCTATTAGTTGGTCATTAAAAATAAAAAAATTAGTTTAATTTCCAATTTCATCACAATCTCATTTCATAAATGTGTACTGTGGCATCACTGTGTATTGAACCTAATGCACTTTTGTATAAGACAGGTTTTGTGTTTTAAATTTTGAATAAAACCTACTCTTTAGGAAGCTTATTTTTTTATTTGTAGCACAACAAATTATAACTATCATGACGTCTAATTTAAAATAGCATTTTTTTAGGGAGAATTGACTCTTGTAGAAACACTACTGTGGGTAATTGTCTTTTGGCTAAGATAAGTTGGTTTTGAACCATGCATATTTGAACTGTTTAGAGGTCACAAGATTTGACATATGTCTGTTTTTTCCTTAGAGACTTTGTATAGTTGCATTGATTGATTGATTGATTACTGGCTTTTCCATGATGTGTGTTCCTCAATGAGGAACTTTAATTTGTAAGAATTTTGAATAACAAAAGTCTTATCTCAATATTTTATCAGCATTTATTTCCATTTCCACTAATATTTCTTGAATTATATTATGGTGCTTCTTTCATGGCTATAGTTAAAAAAAAAAATCTGGTAATGTAGGTAGGTTTTTTTTTTTTACCCATCTGTTTATATAATAGAACTCATTCTATGCCATTAAAATCAAAGGGACTTATTTCTGAATTGAGTAGGAAAATTAAGACTATACTTATCAGAAACTTGTCTATCTATTTTGGGAAGAATTAACACTTTGGAATATTTTCTGAGATCCCTATAATATCACACAGAGCACCACAATTAAAAGTAAGGGTGCTGCTATAGTTCCATTATAATATACTGTTAGGGTTTATGCTGTGGAATGCCTTATAGTTAGAACTAATGTATTTAATTCAGAAAGTTTAACAATTATTTGCTCCCCTAACCAGATTAAACTCATGGTTAATATTTTATGCCACATTTTGTTTCATACTATATGGTATAATTAATGAGGAATCAGAATCGCTTTAAAAAATAATACTATTCTTTTTAAAAGCAGGGTTTTCTCCAAATTGAAATAGAGGCATCCCTTTCAATCAGATATTAAACTATCATGGAATCACTGGATTGGTTTCAGTTTTAATCACCCCTAGATGAAACCCATAATTTTCAAAAGAGTACATTTTGTTGGCAGGGGACCTGAGGTTTCTGGTACCTTCTGTTTTGTAATTTATTGTCTGCATCCAAACTTAAATTTATAGCTTATTCTGTATTCTATTCTTTTTCTCCCCATGAACATTTAGGGAGAAAGCATTTTTAGCCTAACTAAGGCTTTATAGAAAGATATAAATGTAAGTCATATTTTAATGTGTTAGCTTCAGAGTCTTTGGCTACATCTCCTGCCAATAGTCATCTTCTCCAAGATGGAGATGAGGATGAAATACAAGTGATTAGAAAGCAGGAAGAAAGAAATCAGATCACTTTGAATTTGTGACTGTCCACAAATCTTATTACAATGTATTCAACATTATTAGAAAGGAAACAATTTTGATATGGACATTACTATTTAGTCTTGCTGTGTGTACTATTGTTCTGTTCCCAGAATGCCAAAGGTCTTTCTCTTACTGACTAATTTTTCTTATCATTTGAGCCTGGTAACAGTAGGTAAAAAGTTACAATTAAACTGATGGATTCATGTTAGTATTCTACATAAATGGCTTTTTATTTTTATTGGGAAAGTATGTTAAGAAAAGGAAAGGTGAAGAAAGGAATATTTCCATGAAGTAAAATAGTATGCATCTTTATTGTTTTGTAACTGATTAATATTTTTCCAGGAAAGCATATTTTTTAGAGCAATTAAATTTCTCTCTTCCCTTCCTTACAAATATTCCTCAGGATAAAGTAAAGGCTAGAGGTAGGTACAATTTTCCAACAAATGGCATTACTGTCTGCCAATTTCGAGACACATTTATTCATAAGCTGTATGAGTTTGAAAGAATGATAGAGTAGCTCAATTTTATAAATAGCATGTATAAATTGTAGGGTTAATTATTTAAATAAAAGTTAAAGTATAAAAATAATATGATTTTCCTGGTAGAAGGAAGTTAAGGAACAGCCACTTTGAAGACAATTGTAAAAACTGTGCTATAAAAATGGAAAGGTAGTGTGGCTCAGTCGGTTGAGCATAGGGCTTCGGCTCAGGTCATGATCTCACCGTTCGTGGGTTCAAGCCCTGAGTCGGGATATCTGTTGGCACCTCAGAGCCTGGAGCCTGCTTCAGATTCTGTGTCTCACTCTCTCTCTGACCCTCCCTTGCTTATGCTGTTTCTCTCTCTCTCAAAAATAAATAAAACATTTAAAAATTTTTTAAAAATGGAAAGGTAAAGATTTTAGAAGTCTTGTCAGTTTTCAAATCACTTTATTCTAAATTGCCAGCTTAAAATTATAAAACATGAGTTGGTAAACTTTAATCTGATTAAGCATATGTCTTTGGGTGAGAATATTTTAAGGTCTCTGAAAATTTAACGAACTCTGGTTGCTAGCTTAGCATATGGCCTGTACTAGAGAGACATCTCTTACTTGAATAGTACAGAAAGTATGTTCCCAATTTATCTGGCGGTGGAAAAGTGCCCAGGACCCAAAACTATTCCAGTTGGTTCTCCTCAGGCAGTTGTATACCATGCACATATCTCTTTTAAAGCATTTGCCAAGCCGTATTTAATTATGCATGTTGCTGGGTTTTCTTCCCCCCACTATGAACTATTTGAGAAAATATAGTAGTTTTTTGTTAAATGTTCATTGAATGAATTCATTTGGTTTGCAGCTGGGTAGGTCTCTAAAATTTCCAGTTTTATTTCATAGGGTTTTAAGGCAAATCTGTGCTCATAGGATTATAAAAATTAAGGAGCTTAGTTTATGGTAACTGAGACAATGATAATTCAGAATCTTTCTTTAGGGTAGAATAAACTTCATAAATTCTATTTCCATGGCAGAGCTATAAAGAACCTTCTATAAGGGAAGTGGGTTGATTTTAGATTTGATACTTTTTACAATTAGAAATACAATCACAATACTTGCCATATTGAGTAGTAAATCTGACACCGAGCTAAGTACTTTACTGTCCTCACAGCTCTGTGAAGATTTTGATGTTCAAGGATACCAAGTAAATTCCCCACAGCAGCAGAGCTAGTAAGTTGCTGAATTGGACTTTATATGATTATCTCCTAGCCTTCCCCTGTTCACTAGGCAGCAGTGACAGCGACCAGCTAAAGTTAAATATTGACCAAGAAACAATGATTTTGGATTTCTGTCTACCATACTTTTTTTTATTACTTGATAAAATATATTTAAATTCTCATCAAATTAGAACAACAGAAGTTTTTGTTTTTTTAATGAGGAACAATTAAAGAGACTTGGAAATCACTTAGCTCTGGGACTTGAGTAAGGGAGGTTTATAAAACCAGCACAATTCCTTGAGTTTCTGAAAGAGATGAGATTCGTTACAGTGAAGAAGATTTGGATTGGAAATAAGGCACACCTTTCTGATGTGCTTAATTAAATGAAGGCAAAGTATGAATTCTTCTGCCATTGAGCCTTGATGGATGGGCTTTAAATATGCTGTAATGGTTTGCACAAACTCCTTTCCTTCTGTCTGATAGGAACAGATGGTCAATCCTTTAAAGATTTGGGGATTATAAAAGCCAAGTAGATTTCCTCAATTGTTGAACCTTTTACACCACTCATGAAAATAATGGAATGATAAATATCTCTATATCTTTAAAGAAGCTGTGCTCTAAAATATAAATAGAAAGCCCTTTTGGCTTACAGTGTACATTTCCCCTTCTTCTTCAGATCTACAACTATATAATCAAAGTGAGATTTATTTTGCTGAGACTATCACTAATCCTACAAATGGTTTTGTACTAATGACTGAAAATCAAACAAGGCTTTTGTAGTCTTCAAAGGATTTATTCTACCAAATACATAGCTGGTCAGATTAACAAAGTATAGGAATGCTTGGGTTTAGCATGAATCATTTTGGGGGTGGTTAATTTGATCATGACTGAAATAGAGTCACTGACCCATGAAATCTTTAAAAACCAATCTAATTCGATAGTTTAAGCATCACAGAAAGTTTACGAGCCCTGTTAGATTATTTTTACTGTGGAAGCAATTTACTTTCTAACTCCATTTCAAGTACAACTGATTCATTCTGTCTTCAGATTTTTAGAACTTAATCCTACCTCCAGAGAGGAGGTTAGACTGATTGAATATATCTGACTTAAGAGTGCTTACATTTCCATCAGAGATCTCTTTCAGGTGAGAAATACCCATAATAGTTTATTGGCATAAATTCCCATAAGAACTTTGATTTACAGTGCTGGTTCACAGTCTTTGGCTTTTAATTGTAATGTGCTGAGCTCAGAGACTGTTTTCTACTAAAAATCTGATTTACTAGATCTCATTTTAAAAACAGGGCCCCACAGTCAGCTATTCTGAGCAAAATATAATGACTTTTAATGACAATATTACTGACAACTTATATTAGTTAAGAATTTTTAAAAACAGGATTCAAAGCATGTGCCATTTATGTCTTACTTGGCTGTCGTCCAATCTGGTAGAAAATATATGTTTTTAATAAAAATCTTTTATTGGAGAATATTCTGACACAACTTAATTCAAATTAGTAAACTTTTTAAAAAAGTCAATATACTCCTGCTGGCTAAGGTGTCAAAAACCAATCTATGGTTAGAGTTCTTTTTAATGGAGATTTAATATATTTTTCTTAAAATATATTTTTGTATTACAGGAACAAAAACCTACTCTTTATGGCTGCTAGAAGAAGTGAATCAAGATGATACATTTGACAAATAACTACTCATCAATTTTAAAAAATCAATTTTAGTAAATTTCTAAGCTATTTAAACCCATAATAACCTTTCCTCCAAATTTTAATGCAGTCTGAGTATAACCCTATTTCAAAATTTCAGCATTGTTTATCTAATACCAGTTATCTCCCTTGATTTTCCAAGGGCTCTGAGTAGATCATTTTTTTCATTTTTTGAGTAAATTTAAATATTTAAATAGCCTTTTGAAAGTTGTGTTTGCCTATAGTAAGTTCCCACAGAGTAACTAAGATATTAACCTTATTTGATTTGGGCTGGAAAAAATACCTGCTCATTACACTAACACAGATCATATGCTCAGATCTTTGATGGTAAACAAATTTAACTGAAATGCAGGGAAAAACTAATGTATTTGTTATTTAAAATATTCAAATAGTTTAAACCAGTACTCTAGAGCATGTTACTGAGAATTAAAATCATATTATTTGTATGATTCATTAATTCACTTCAGTCCATTTAGTGTTAGTTTGCCCTTTCAATTCATCCTAAAAATCTTTATTGATCACATATCATGGCTCTAACCTGGGGCTACAAAGATAAATACCACATTTTTCTGATTGTGGTGGAGACAAATGGTCCAGCTGGGTAGAGATACTGTTCAAAAGTAATTGTGATATAATGTAATATGCTTAAAGTATGTCCAAAGTGATATGGTACTCAAGGAGAAAATGACAGACTTTTCCTGGTATGAAGGCCAAAAATACGTCAGAAAGGAATTTGATTAGGATCTTTAGGATGCATAGGAGTTTTCTAAGTGGACTCAGAGTGAACGAAGGACAGTCTAGGCGGCATTAATAAAATGTAGTTAAAGGTGACCACAAGGTTAAAGAACTCTCGTGGTTCTTTGTGGTCGCAGAACAGCATGCAAGTGAAGAGTAGGTGGAAGGCATCTCTGGAAAGGGGATGAAGGGCTAGGCCAGGCTACTCTTCTAAGGAGTTAATTCTTAATCTTTGTCATTAATTTTGAACTTTTTTCTCCTCCATAATTATCATTACAATTAGAAGCCATGTGTGACACAAAGTCTAAAATTAAGGCCTCATCTTATGTGCTGGCTTGACATATAGTGAAAGAGGGGCCTCAGGTAGCCCAATTGCAAGTTCCCCTCCCTCCTCTCCACCTACAGACAAGGTCCCCTAACCCTCCTTATCAAACTGGCCAGGTGCAGTTCCTCCTGATTCAAACAAGCCAGTCACAGCCTTCTTCAAACCAGGGGACATGTATGTCACTCTTTTGATACTGCAGAGCCTGTTTTCCATTACCCCTGGTCCTGAGCAGGGACCATTACTTTGTTCCTGAGCAGAACTCTCATTTGGCTGAGTGTGGTGTGTAGTGTTCTCTTCCCCTGGGCTGTGAATATATGTGACTAATAAACTGTTGTTGATTCCATCTGCCCAGTGATAGCAGGTATTTGGCTATCCCCATAACAGTAAGGTTAAGGCCCTTCCCCCATGCCCACCTACAGGGTAAATAGGCAATTGAAACACTGTCAGGGGAAAATTAAACTATCTGAACAGCAGCTAGGAGTTATCTTTACAAAATTTTCTGTCCCTGCCATTCATTACTCATGACTAGTCCATTTAGGGGACAAAGGAGGAAAGCAAAGAGAAATTTTTTTATGATAAGAAAGAGACATTCTCACATGTTTCTATTAGGTTATCATAGACAGTGTTTTATATTGTGTTATTTAATGCAGAATAGTTGATTTTGTAAAAACAAAAAAAAGGTCAAGACAATATTTTTCTTTGTGAGTTATTGAAATGAAGAGATGGTAAATTCTTATTTTCAGATGTAACTTTTCTAGATTCTTGGGCAATATATCCTAAGCTAAAATGACAACTAGCATCTGGACATGGTTTTGATGAAGATTAATAGTTCTGGGCCTTTATCTCCCTGACCCTGTTAGAAGAGGAAAAATGGATTTTGTTGAGCCTTAGATTCAATGGTTCTGCAGCTGATGTGACACTTTCTAGTCAGGATATGGGTATATCAGACTGATAATGAAGAAGTGAGGAATAGAAGTTAAATCTAAAGAGGACAGGACAGTCTATAATATTCAGTTGAATACAACAGTTGTGTGTAGTTCATCCCAAATACAAAGCTAAGCTCATAAGTAGGGGAAATCCTCAAGGGCCAAACAGTAAAAGCAAACTGAAATTCAGAATATTTGGTTATTCTGCAGATATCATGTTCACTAACTATAGGGATTGGGTTTTACTATGAACTTTGTGAAGGGAGAGAAAGGTTTGGAGCTGAGTGATATGAAGACTAGAAGTGCCTCCCTGTCATAAAGCCAGCATCTTTGAAGGGTTACACTCTAAATTCTAAGGTGGATAAGAAAAAAATTGCAAAGGGAAATGGAAAAGCAAGTTGTCTTATATCAATCTGGTCTCAGGGTAGGAAAAAGGAATCTTTAACTGCAAGCCTACCCTGAAGTGGATTTGAGATTTGAATTTATATAGTCTCTGCTGATAAGGAAAATTTCGCTGAAAAATTAAAATTAGTTTGTCTCCTGATGCTTCTAGAAATGAAAAAGTAGCTTGAATTGGACCAACCTTTGTAGATAATGATAAACTGTGGGCAAAATACACATACACAAAAATAATTGTTTAAAAGTACTGGACCAAGTGATCAAGAGCAGGTAGAAACTGCAGTAGAGTCAATGCTTGTAAAGACATAACGGAATTGAATGTTTTTTTTTAGATTTTATGAGTTTTGCACCTAAGGGAAGCTTCTTGTCTCATTACCATGGAACAATTAAAATTCAGCAACAAACCAGCAGGCTTACTGGATGAGGAATCAGAGAAGACACAGGAGGTTACACAGGAGCTAGAAAATGAAGGGGGAGAATCCAGGAAAAGAATGAGTCACAGAAAAGCCCCATATGTTGCATATAAACTCTGCCCATACACCTGGATGACCATTGAGTTACACATGTGCCCATTAAGCCCTGCTAAGTCGAGGTAAGGATAAAATAACTGAACAGAGATTCTAGCTGCTGCCCACCATCAGGGAAACAGAATTTGGAGCCAAATTAACCACCTGCTAAAGCTAAGCAACAGTGACCAAAAAACTCTTCAGGGGACCATAATAGAATTTGAATCTTTATAACACGTTATTCAAAATATCTAGGCTACAAACATTTCTAATTTCTAGACATACAAAGAAACAGTATAATGTAACTCTACTCATAATGTAACAGAGTAATGTAAACTCTACTCACAGAGAATGTATAAATCACAAAGATTGACCCAAAGATTTCCAGGTGTTGCAGTTAGCTAGCAAGGATTTTAAAGCTGTCATTGTACTATTCTTAAGTATATATAGAGGAAAATATATATATATATATATATATATATATATTCTTAAGTATATAGAGGAAAATATGCTAATAATGAATTAGATGCAACTTTATAAAAATAGAAACTATAAAATAGACTCAGATGGAAATTCTAGAATTGAAAAGTAAAATATTGATGGGGCACCTGGTTGGCTCAGTTGGTGAAGTGTCCAGCTCTTGGTTTTGGTTCAGGTCATGATCTCACAGTGTATGAGTTCAAGCCCCGTGTCAAGCTCTGCACTGGCAGTGTGGTGCTTGCTTGGGATTATCTCTCTTCCTCTCTGTTCCTCCCCTGCTTGTTCTCTCTCTCTCTCTCTTTCTTTCTCAAAATAAATAAATAAACATAAAAACTAAAAAGAAAATATTGAAAATAGAAAATTCACTGGAATGATTTAAGATAAAATTGGAGAGGCAGATGTGTCAGTGAACTTGAAGATAAACTGCTAAAAATGATCTGATCTTAATTAAAAAGGAACACAGTTAAATAAATGAACAAAGTTCCAATGACCTGTAGGATGATATCAAAATGTAATTAGAGTTTCAGAGGGAGAGGAGAGAATGGAGCAGAAAAAATATTTGAATGACTAAGAATCAAAATTTCTCCAAATTTAGTAAAAGATGTAAATGGCAGCTCAGATATTCCCCAAAATGTTTAATTCAAAGAAAACCATGACTGAGCATATCACAATTCAACTTCTAAAAATTAAATATAAAGAGAAGATCTTGGAAGCAGTCAGGGAAAGATAATGTATTACATATAGAGGAAGAGCAATACAGTGATGGCTAACTTCTCATCAGAAGCAGTGGAGGCCAGAAGACAATGGAATGACACCTTTAAATGCTGAGAGAGAAAAAGAAAGCTAAATTGTGTAGCCAGGGAAAATCCTTTCAAGAATGAAGACAAAATGAAGACGTTTTCACCTAAAAGAAAACTAGGAAAAATTTTTAATAACAGATTTGTATGACAAAGTATACTGAAGGAAGTTTGTCAAGCTGAAGATAAATAATGGTGAATAGAAACTCAGAACTTCAGGAAGGAATGCAGAGCATGGAAAATAATAAATATGTGTATAACTATAATTTAAAAAATTCCTTTGAAATACATATAACTGCTTAAAGCAAAAATCATAACATGATATGTTAGTATCACAATTAAATGTTTTTGAGGCAATTGGAACATAAAAACAAGGCTAGGGGGTGCAGACAACTATACAATTGCTAGATTCTTGTAGTATGTGAATTGAATCTAGATTTTGTATTGCTTGATTTAGACCTTAGTGTGAATGGAGAGCTTCTCAAGATGAATTTGTGAAAACCAGTCTGAATATTTGTATTAGTTTTAAGGTAAGCTGCACTCACTGCCACAGTGGACAAACCCTGATATTTCAGTGGCTCACCACAATCAGTGTTTATTTCCTTCCCATATCACAGTTTAGTAGCGTTCATTTTGGCTCTCTCACATAAGTCTCAGTAATTGAGTGATTCAGGGATGTAACCTGCTTCCATCTTGCATCTTAGTTATCTGAAGATGAAAGAGAGAATGATGAAAAGGCATATCTGCTTCTAGCTGCCTTGCGCCAGAGGTCATGTATGACTTCTACTCACCTTTATTTCACAAGAATTAGTCACAAGCTCATACCTGAATTCTTGAGACCAAGAAAATGTATGTGTGTCTGAAAAAGACCAAAGTATTTGATGAACACCTAGCATTACCTGTCACAATGTCCAGATTAGTGGAGGGGGAAATGAGTAAGAAAAACCCCACAAATGTAATCAATTAAAACACTCAAAAATTGAGTGAAAATAAAATAGAAAAACTGAAACAAAAATAAAACTAATATTTTGGAAACAGTTACATATGTAAGTAATTATAATAAAAGAAATGTTAACCTCTCCAATTAAAAGAAAATGGAAATGAGAGTGGATCAAAAAATGAATTCTAGACATCTGCTATTTATAAACCACTGAGTTTTAATGTTTGAATGCAGAGGCAAAAACTGATAAACTAGTAAAATGCTAATTAAAGCATTTGGTTGTATCAGGCAAAATAGGTATTAATGCATAAAGCATTACTGGAGAGATAGAGGGCCACTTCGTCATGATAAATATTTAATTCATGAGGGAGGAATACTTCTAATTATGAATGTAGCTAATATGTAGCTATGTTGAGCAAAAATTGTTGGTATCACGGGGAGAAAATAACAGACCCACTATCATTCCCTGAGATTTGATGATGACACTTACAGTTACTAATAGAATAGGTATGCAGAAAACCCAGTAAAACTAGAGGTAATTTGAACAAAACAATGAATAATTTTGATCAGATAGACATACATATGCACACACATACAGAATCCTGCAGACAACTTCTAGAAAATAGGTATTTTCTTAAGCATAAATGAAATATTATTTACAAAAACTATGTCTTGTGCCATAAATCCCAAACTTCAAAAGAACTTACTATTAGGAAGAAGTTCACTGGCCATAATATGATAATTTAAAAATCGGAAAAAACCCTCATATTGTTAAACATTAGAAGGGAAAACTACTTTTAAATAATCTATGAATCTAAGAAGTCTTTTTTTTTTTTTTTTTATAAATTTGAGACAGCGTGGGCAGGGGAGGGTCAGAGAGAGACACACACACAGAATCTGAAACAGGCTCCAGGCTCTGATCTGGTAGTCAGCACAGAGCCCGATGCAGGGCTTGAACCCATGAACCATGAGATCATGACCTGAGCCGCAGTTGGATGCTTAGCCGACTGTGCCACCCAGGCGCCCCAATGAATCTAAGAAATCTTAACAGAAATATTTAAAGATGTATTGAGAATTGAAGGGCATTGATTACACTACATATTTTAACTTGTGAAATGCAACAAAAGGAATACAATGAGGAAAATCAAGATAAACCCCAAAACTACAGAAAGAAGGAAACAGTAAAGATATGAACAGATAGTACTAAAATGGGACATGAATATACCAAAGAAGATCAAAACTAAAACATAGTCTAAGAGAGTAGAAATTGATAATTCTCTGGAGAAACGGATTTAAATAAAAATAGTAGGTAGACTCAAATAAATATGAGAAATGATAAACGTGTGGAACCAAGATGGTGACCTAGGAGGCTTCTGAGCTTCCCTCCTCCCACAGACACACCAAATATACAGCTATACATGGAGCACTTTCCTCTGAGAGAAGTCCAGAAATTCTGTGAGTGACTTCTACACACTGGGTGAATGAGAATATCAAAACAGGTTAAAAAAAAAAATTAAAAACAGGCTGAAACGCACTCTTACAAACTCTAATCCTGGCATAGCTCCATGCAGTTGGGAGGGAACCCTCACCTCCCAGCTTCTCCCTGTGGCACGAAGAGTTTAGACCACATATCTAGCACCCCTATTTTTAAGACTCTTACCTAAAGGAGTGAGTGACTTACTAGATTAGGAAAGAGTTTCTAAAAGGAAACACCAATCACAAAGGAAAATGATGAAAACTTTGACCATACTGCAATGAAAACTTACATGTGTTGTCAAAAGACATCATGGCAGTCATGAAAAGTGGAGCCAAGACTTGAAGAAGACATTTAACGATATCAAGTTGACAAATATTTTGTAGGCATATTATATCACATATTCCAACAAATGCATAATAATCAGACCACTCAATAGAGCAATGCACAAATATATAAAAGAAAACATGAATAGCCAGTAAATATTTACTGGCTTCTATTATTTTGTAATACTTTACTTCTCATTCTCAATAGAGTAGATACACTCTACAGAGTGCCATCTTATTTTCTCCATGTATATATCTGAAATACACTGCAATAAATAAAATGTATGTTTCAAAAAAGTTTTGAATGCCATTTGAGGCCAAGTCTGATGAAGAAGGTAACCAAGACTTTTTGGATAGAAATGATTAAAAACAAGGCAGGTTTTTTCCTTGTGTATGCATGTTTCTTGTAAACTGGCCCTGAAGCATTTCCTCAAAGACAGTTTTTATAGTATATTAAGAAACAGCTACATCATTATTTCTGTGTGAGGCTTCCCAAGGTGACTTCTTTGAAGGGAACAAGTCTCATCTGTATGTATAAGATGTCCACGTTCAAGTTTGTATGTTCAAAAACTCAGCCTTCTTTCTTTATTTCAACATCTTATATTGGAGATATTAATTACATTGGAGAAGCTAGACAAAATGGAAAATGTCTCCATGCCAAATAATGGCTCATTGAATGATTCAAACTTTTTTTTTTCCTTTTTTGAGATGTTGAAATATACAGGAATTTCTTTGAAGAGACTTTTCTACTACATTTATATTTTACTAAAAGCCTCACATGAGAACTGTTTCATTTATCACTAGGCACTCGATGAACCAGCCAAGACTGAAAGTGTCTTCAAGGACAGCACATTATACCCGCCTCTGGAGGTAATGACTTCAGACTACCCATGCTTTTGTAACAAAATCCCGAAACTCATTGCTAACTCAGTACCTGGTTTCAATTCTTCCAGTTTTGTTTCCCTGCACAGCTCAGGCAGCAAACTGAAGAGCTCTGTGCTACCATTGATAAGGTCTTACAGGATTCCTTGTCTATGGTAATGCCTTAGACTAGAATGTGCAATTCATACATTTGCTTTGCTTCTCTTCATTTTCCTCTATTCGGGTATGATGCATCATAGGTTTGTCCTTTTTTATTTTTTCCAGAATTCTTCTGATTCTCCATCAAGTTCCTCAAAGACATTGTTGGGTTCTGACACAATGAAAGTATGTATATATTTAACATAATTTACTGAAACTTAAGAGTTAGCACATCAGTAGTTTTAAACTGTAGGTTAAGGCCCTGTAGTGAATTGGGAAGTTAATTTAGTTGAATATCAACCAGCATTTTATAAAAAGAACAGTAAGAATGTAAAATACCAGACTTTATTCCAAGTAGTGAGAGTATTATTGGCATATGTTTCAATTTGTTTACCTGTATGTATACAAGTATGTGTGTACCAGGTTAAAAAGTAAATTTATTTCTAACTATGCATTAAGTTCAAAACAGTTTGAAAGTCATAGTATTAGATTATGTCATTTTTGATGGCATTTTAGGAAGCATCTTAAGAACAGCATATAGAATTTGTGGCTTATTCTTATCTCATACCATAGTTTCAGTACTTACTAATTGACTGTCACTTAGAATTTCAGAAGTGGAAAAGAAAGTGGACTGAAGTTACATCAGGCTAAGAGTTTTTAACACAGTTATTATTTCTGGAATTTTTTTTTCTTTTTGTTGACTAAGCTTATTCATTGTTCTTTGACTCAGAGGGACAGAAGCCTGGATATTTTAGATGGTTAGGATACCACTAAGTCATTAATTGCTGTGATTGAGTACTTAATTATTTCCTTCTTATAATGTAGCCATTTCACTTGTTGAAATAAAATGCTACATTTCCCCAAGTTATTATTTTTTTGAAAGTTTAATATAGATCTACTCATCAAATTTTCAAAATGGTTGTGTTCTTTTTTCTTTATAATTGTTAGTATTTTTTTTCTTTTATGTCAGCCTTATTTTTACTCTAAGAATTAGTATAAATGCTTTTTTAATGTTCCTTTTAAAAGTTGTACATTGTGTATCCAAAGCAGCTTTATTTATTAAAAAAATTTTTAATGTTTATTTATTTTTGAGAGTGGGGGGAGGAGGGGCCAAGAGAGAGGGAGACACAGAATGTGAAGTAGGCTCCAGGCTTTGAGCTGTCAGCACAAAGTCTGGCACAGGGCTTGAACCCATGGACCATGAGATCATGACCTGAGCCAAACTGGACGCTCAACCCACTGAGCCACCCAGATACTCCCAAAGCATGTTTTAAATGTACAGAATTGCTGGGGCACCTGGGTGGCTCAGTTAGTTAGCATCTGACTTGAGTTTTGGCTCAGGTCATGATCTCACAGATCATGAGTTCAAGCCCCGTGTCTGGCTCTGTGCTGAGAGCATGAAGCCTGCTCTCTCTCTCTCTCTTACTATCTCCCTCTCTATCTCTCTCTTTCTCTCTTCCCCTTCCCTGCTCGTGCTCACACACACTCTCTCTCAAAATAAATAAATAAACTTAAAAAAATAAATATACAGAATTGCTTATAACTAGAAGAGTAATTTTTAGAGTGTCATAGACAATTATTCATTAATAATGACTTAGAAACTCAGTAAACAGTAATCATCAATATTAAGAAATTATATTCTAGCAGGGAGTACCTACAAATATAGAATTGTGGTTCTTGTATTAACCTGTTTCGTTGTGTACTCTTTAAATCATTTACTCTAAAAATAGGAAACATTGTTTGATTTGCCAGAGACTATATACATTTTAAAATATATTTTTTATACCATTTGTTGAACATATAAAAAGTACTTTAGGGGCACCTGTGTGGTTCTGTCAGTTAAGGATCTGACTCTGGATTTTGACTCAGGTCATGGTTTCATGGTTCATGAGTTCGAGCCTTGCATCAGGCTCTGTAGTGACACTCTGTAGTGATTCTCTGTCTCCCTTTCTCTCTGCCCCTCCCCTGCATGTGCTCTCTCTCTCCCTCTCAAAGATAAACATCTTTTTTTTTAAAAAGTATTTTATAAAGAATAGGACTTAAGTGGTAATATGTGAATAATGACATATATTATTGATTTATTTAACAAATATTTAATGCTTATAGTATTAAAAATAATTATTCTAGGTCACTAAGTTTAAGACAACTATTTCATTCAACAAATATTTATTAAGTGCCTATTATGGGCCTGGTGCCGTGAGGCATTGGGGAGATAATGTCAAGCAAGACAAAGTAATCTCAGGGGAATACTTTGGTTGTAGTGGTCAGAAGGTAGACTTCAAGCTGACTTCAAAAATGAAGAGTCCTCCAAAGAAAGTTCAGGGAGATTAGCCCTCAGGCAGAGGACTAACCATGTGCACATTTCCTAAGACAGGAAAGAACTTAGTGAGCATGGAGATGAAGGCCAGCATGCCTGACGTATAGTGAGCCATGGGTGAAGTGTGTCAAATGAGAAGTTGGGCTAGGGATAGTAATTTAAATACCGAAAGCATACCTTGGAGATACTGCAAGTTCAGCTCTAGACCTCAGCAGTAAAGTGAGTATTGCAATAAAGTGAATCAAATGAACTTTTTAGTTCCCTAATGCATACAAAATTGATTTCATACTATACCATAGTCTATTAAGTATGCAAGAACATTATGTCTAAAAAACAATGTACCTACCTTAATTAAAAATACTTTATTGCTAAAAATGCTAACCATCCTTTCAACTTTCAGCAAGTCATAATCTTTTTGCCAGTAAAGGGTCCTGCCTTGATGTCCATGGTTGCTGACTTTCCAGGGTGGTGGTTGCTGAAGGCTGGAGCGGCTGGGGCAATTTCTCAAAATAGGACAACAATGGTGTTTGCTGCACCGACTGATTCTAGCTTTCACAAACGACTTTTCTGTAGCATGTGATGCTGTTTGATAGCATTTTACCCACAATAGAACTTCTTTCAGAACTAGAGTCAGTCCTCTCAAATCCTGCCACAGCTTTATCAACTAAGTTTATGTCACATTCTAAATCCTTTGTTGTCATTTCAATAGTTTTCTCAGCATCTTCACCAGGAGTAGGTTCCAACTCAAGAAACCACTTTCTTTGCTCAGCCATAAGATGCATCTCCTCATCTCTTCAAGTTCGATCATAAGATTGCAGTAAATCAGGCTCATCTTCAGCCACCACTTCTAATTCTCATTCTCTTACTATTTCCACCACATCTGCATTCCCTTCTTTTTGCTCACGGAGGGTCTAGATCAGGGTGGTGCTGAAGACTATGGTGGCAGTGGCAATTTATTAATGCAAAATAACAGTGAGTGGGGGTGCCTGGGTGGCTCATTCAGTTAAGCATCTGATGCCTGATTTTGGCTCAGGTTATGTTCTCATCATTTGTGAGATTGATCCCTGTATCAGGCTCTGTGCTGAGCATAGAGCCTGTTTGGGAATCTCTCTCTCTGCCCCTCCCCACCACTGCTCTTCCTCTCTCTCTCTCAAAATAAATAAAATAATAACTGTTTAAAATAAAATAAATTAATAGTGAAGTCTGGCACATCCATTAACTCTATGTTTCAGGAATGATTTCTCTGTAGCATGTTGTGTTGTTTGATAGCATTGTCCCCCCAGTGGACATGATTTTAATATCAGAGTTAATCCTGTCAAGCCCCGCTACTGGTTTATCAACTAAGTTTAGGTACTATTCTAAATCCTTAGTTCTCATTTCAACAATCTTCCTGGCATCTTCACCAGGAGTATATTCCATTTCAAGAAACCAAATTCTTTGCTCATCCATAGAAAGTAACTCCTTATCCATTCAGGTTTCATCACAAACTGGCAGCAATTCAGGCACATCTTCAGGCTCCACTTCTAATCCTAGTTCTCTTGCTGCTTCTACCACATCTGCACTTACTTCCTCCACAGAAGTCTTAAACCCCTCAAAGCCATCTCTGAGGGTTGGAATCAACTTCTTCCAAACTCTTGTTAATGTTGATATTCTCATCTCTTCCAATGAGTCATGGATATTCCTAAAGGTACCAACAATGGTGAATCCTTTTCAGAAAGTTTTCTTACCCCTCCCCCTCACCTTTTAAAAAGATTGAAGTATAGGCAATACATAATATTAGATTAGTCTTGGGTTACAACATCATGATTTGACAATCCTATATATTATGCTATGTGACCACAAAAGTAGCTACCTTCTATTATCATACAATGCTGTTATGATACCATTGACTATATTTCCTGTGCTTTTTTTAAATTCTGGTTATTTATTCCTTCCCACACCGCTTCACCCATTCTACCCATCCCTCTTTCCCCTCCCCTTTGGCAACCATCAGTTTGTCCTCTGTATTTATGAGTCTTTTACTGCTTGTTTGTTTGTTTGTTAATTTGTTTTTTAAATTCCACACATGAATGAAATCATATGTTATTTGTCGTCTGACGTATAGTACCCTCTAGGTCAATCCATATTGTTACAAATGACATAATAAGACTTAAAAGCCAACATTACTCCTTGATCCATGAGCTGCAGAATGGATGTTGTATTAGCAGTCATGACAACAACATTCATCTTGTTGTACATCTCCATCAGAGCTCTTGGGTGACCAGGTACTTTGTCAATGAACAGTGATATTTTGAAAGGAATCTTTCTTCCTGAGCAGTAGGTCTCAACAGTGGGCTTAAATATGCAGTAACCCATGTTATAAACAGATGTGCTAGGGACACCTGGGTGGCTCAGTCGATTAAGCATCCGACTTCGGCTCAGGTCATGATCTCACGGTTTGTGGGTTCAAGCCCTGTGTCGGGCTTTGTGCTGACAGCTAGCTCAGAGCCTGGAGCCTGTCTTTGGATTCTGTGTCTCCCTCACTCTCTGATCTTCCTCTGCTCATGCTCCTCTCTCTCTCTTTCTCTCTCTCAAAAGTAAATAAAACATTAAAAACAAAAACAAAAACAGATGTGCTGTCATCCAGGCTTTGTTGTTCTGTTTATAGAGCACAGGCAAAGTAGATTGAGCATAATTCTTAAGGATTATTATTAGAATTTTTAGAATCAGTTAGCATATTCTTCAATTTAAAATCACCAGATGCATTGACCCCTAACCTAAGAGTCAGACTATCATTGGAAGCCAAGCACTGACTTCTCCTCTCTAAGTACAAATGACCTAGATGGCACCTTCTTCTGATATAAAACTTTTAATTTACTTTGAAAATCTGTGGTTTGGTATGGCTGCCTTCATTAATTATCTCAGCTGAAGTTTCTGGATTGCTTGTAGCTCCTACATCAGCACCTGCTGCTTCACCTTGCACTTTAGTATTAAGGAGATGGCTTCTTTCCTTATACCTCATGAACCAACCTCTGCTGGCTTCAAACTTTTCTTCTGCAGTGTCCTCACTTCTCTTAACCTGCACAGAATTGAAGAGAGTTAGAGTCTTGCTCTAGATTAGGCTGTGACTTAAGGAAATGTGAATGGCTGGTTTGATCTTTTATCCAGATCACAAACTCTTTCTCCATATCAGCAATAAGGCTACTTCTCTTTCTTATTACTCATATGTTCACTGGAGCAGCACTTTTAATTTCCTTCAAGAACTTTTCCTTTGCAGTCACACCTTGGCTGTTTGGCACAAGAGGCCTAGCTTTTGTCCTATCCTGGATTTCAACATGCCTTCCTCACTAAACTTAATCACTTCTAGCTTTGATTTAAAGTGAGAGATGTGCAACTCTCCCTTTCACCTGAACACATAGAGGTCATTGTATGGTTTTCAACTGGCATAATTTCAGTATTGTTGTATCTTGGGGAATAGGGAGCCCCAAGGGTAAAGAGAGATATTGGGGAATGGTTGTTGGTGGAACAGAACACACTCAGCATTTATAGTTTAAATTTGCCATCTTTATATGGGCATTGTTCGTGGCATCCAAAACAATTAGAATAATGACACCAAAGATTACCCATCACAGATCACCATAGCAAGTATAATCATAATGAAAAATTCTGAACTATTGCAAGAGTTATCAATACGTGGCACAGCAGAGGCACAAAGTGGCAAATGTTGGAAAATGGCGCTGATAGACTTGCTGGTCACAGAGCTGCCAAAGACCTTCAATTTGTGAAGTACACAATACTTACAAAGCACAATAAAGTGAAGCACAATAAAACAAGGTATGCTTGTTTTTTTCATGGTGTGCAGTTTGGATTACAAAGAAAATGGGAAGATATAAATATATGGGGGAATAATATGAAGCCATTGGAAATGATTATGATGGCTACTGTGAGGAGGCTACTGAGGTTTGAGGGGCAGTCAGTGATGATGGCCATGTGTGGTTGTGAGAGATATTTTGGGCTTGCTGTGGGTTTGGATGTGAGTAGTCAAGGAGAGAAGAATTGTAGATGGGCTCTAGGTCTCTGCCTTCAGCATAGACAACCACGTAGAAGGCACAGTGTGGTGGAGGGCTATGTTTATTTTGGACTGGATGAGTTTGAAATGTGTATTAGGGAGCCTTAAACCGTGTGTCTGGAGCTAGTTGGGAGCTGGGGATGATGTACACATCAAGATTGGAAGAGCCCTACACAGAGCTCTAAGGAACAAAACATTGCAGGTCCAATAAAGGAGGTGGAGGGGAGCCAATAGGGGACAATGAAAAGAAATGTCCATTGTTCTAAGAGGAAAATCAGAACAGTGTGTTAACGTGGAAGCTACAAGAGGTGAGTACCTAAGAGAATGTAATCATGGTAATTGCTGCCAAGAGGAAGACAAAGATAAAGCTAGAGTAGTGTTTATTAGACTTGACATATATTCTAAGCCTATATCGCTGTTGCTTATGTGTTGGTGTTTGTTATTCTCATCTTTTTTTAAAAAAAATTTTATTGAAGAAAAAAAATAAATTTTTAAATGTTTTTTAATTTATTTCTAAGAAAGAGAGAGACAGCGTGAGCAGGGGAGGGTCAGAGAGAGAGGGAGATACAGAATCTGAAGCAGGCTTCAGGCTCTGAGCTAGCTGTTAGCACAGAGTCCCACACAGAGCTCGAACCCACGAACCATGAGATCACGACCTGAGCTGAAGTCAGACACTTAACTGACTGAGCCACCCAGCACACTACATTCTCATCTTTTTGATTTTTATAACCTTGACGAGTATATATAATTCTTTTGAATCCGACGTTGTTCTTAATTCAGTATGTAAATGGTGATCCTATGTAGGTAATATATATACATATATATATGTAATTTTAAATTCATGTTTTCTTAGATATAGCTTTTGTTATTGTTTTCTATTACTTTTTTCCTTATTTTTTACTATTTTCTATTAAAATTTTTTTTAGCTCTCGTTTAATTATTTTCAAAACAACTTATTTCTGGATATCACGTTTATTCACTTCAAGTGTCTGTTTATCTTAGAGCTTAAGTCATTTTCTTTTTTACTTTCCTGCTTTCCTTCTGATATTTGACATTTACTAATTTGTATTTTTTTACATTTTTGACTATTTTACTTACATTTTTGTTACTTCTATTAGTTACACATAAGTTGTTAAAGATAATAATGTTTATTTTCCCATTAATTTTATTTTTATTTTTTTTAATGTTTTATTTATTTCTGAGAGAGACAGTGTGGGCAGGGGAGGGTCAGAGAGAGAAGGAGATACAGAATCTGAAACAGGCTCCAGGCTCTGAGCTAGCTGTCAGCACAGAGCCCAACGCGGGGCCAGAACCCACGCACTGTGAGATCATAACCTGAGCCGAAGTCTGACGCCCAACTGACTGAGCCACCCAGCTGCCCCCTATTAATTTTAAAGCTTGCAATATCTTTGTTTAAAGTTAGGCAAATACTATAGCACTTTCCATCCATTTTTAATTAAGATACAAATAGATGTAATTTGTTAGTATTGTTTTGAGTTTTTTATCCCAATTTTTATGGTGATATTTCTTGATCTCTTCTTTATTTAGATCCTGATTTCTCATATATTTATAACTTTCTCCTGGATTTATTTATTTTTTCTTGGTATAATCTTGGTAAACATTATATACAACAAGGTATTTTTGTGTTAATTCTATGGTGTTTTTGAGAATATCTTTATTTTGCCCTTTCATTTAGTTTATAGTTTTGTTGAACAGAAAAGTATAGGTCCTATCTCTTAAGCATTTTTCCCCCTTGGTTCTTTTTCTTCAACAACATACCTATGAAGTATTTTGCCAGTGTGATATTTACTTCTTTGCTACAGAGTGATGGCTTACAGAGGGGCTCTGTAATCTCTTAGAAACAAAAATTTTTTGGCTGTCAAGTTCTTACCTCTTATTAAGTTTTTTATTTTAATTACATTATAGTTAACATACAGTGTTTTTTTAATTTTAGGTAAATGTTGTTGTTTAATTTTTTTAATCTTTACTTTTGACAAAAAGAGAGAGGCAGACAGACAGACAGACAGAATGGGAGCTGGGGAGGAACACAGAGAGAGGGAGACACAGAATCCAAAGCAGGCTTCAGGCTCTGAGCTGTCAGTGCAGAGCCCAATGTGGGGCTCAAACTCACCAACAGCGAAATCATGACCTGAGCTGAAGTCAGAAGCCCAACTGACTGGGACACCCAGGCTCTCCATTTTAATTTTTTTTTATCTTTATTTTTGACAGGGAGAGAGACCGAGTGCAAGCAGGGGAGGAACAGAGAGAGAGGGAGATGCAGAATCCGAATATAGGTATACAGTGTAGTTCTATACATTACCCAGTGGTTATCAGGACAAGTGCCCTCCTTAATCCCCATCACCTATTTAACCTATTCTCCCACCCCCTGCCCCTCTGGTAACCATCAGTGTGTTCTCTGGAGTTAAGAGTCTGTTTCTTGGTTTGTAGAATTTTATCTTTATCTATACTGTTACTGATTTTTCCTGTAATGCAACTGTGCATTTTTTCTCTTATTTATCTGAATTGGTACTCGCTATGACCTCCCCTTAGAAGTCTTCAATCTTTCCTGCTCCTCAGATTCAGGATAAATTATAGTCATTAGTGTTTCAAATGTTTCTCCCTCCTGTGACTCATAAGGTGATTTTGTCACTTTGGCTTCTGTATTCTATAAGTCTTAATCTTTATATATAGTTTTCCTATTTATTGTTTCCTAATTCCTTCAAGGGGATTCCTTGATGTGATATTTCAATTCAAGAATTTGTTCAGTGTCTCTTCTTTTCTTCAATCCCTTTGTTAAGTTATTATGTTGGATATAGTTCTCTCTCTTTTTTTTTTTTAAAGTTTATGTATTTATTTTGAGAGAGAGGCAAAGCACACAATCCGGGAGAGGCATAGAGAGAGGGAGAGAGAAAATCCCAGGCAGACTTTGCACTGTCAGCATGGAGCCCAACATAGGGCTCAAACTCATGAACTCTGAGATTATGACCTGAGCCGAAACCAAGAGTCAGATGCTTAACAGACCAGGTGCCTCTATAGTCATGTTTAGGGGCACCAGAGTGGCTCAGTTGGTTAACCATCCGACTTCAACTGAGGTCATGATCTTACCTTTCCAGAATTAGAGCCCCATGCCTAGCTCTGTGCTGACAGCTCAGAGCCTAGAGCCTGTTTCAGATTCTGTGTCTCCCTCTCTCTTTCTCTCTGTCCCTCCCCGACCATGCTGTGTCTCTCTCAAAAATGAATAAAGATTTTAAAAAGTCATGTTTATTGAGGCATAATTTACCCACCGTTAAATGTACAGTTCTATGTATTTTCACGAAGCATAATACAGTTATATAACTACTACCACCTCTGAGGTACAAAACACTTCCACCAAATGAAAAAGTTCTCTTGTGCTCCTTTACAGTACATCCCTTCCTCTATCCCAAGTGCTGAACAACTGCTGATCTTTTCTCTGTGTCTATACTTTTGTCTTTTCAAGAATGTCATGGGGCGCCTAGGTGGCTCAGTTGTTTAAGTGTCTGACTTCAGCTTGGTCATGATCTCATGGTTGGTGGGTTCGAGCCCCACATCGGGCTCTGTGCTGACAGCTAGCTCAGAGCCTGGAGCCTGTTTCAGATTCTGTATCCCCTTCTCTCTCTGACCCTCCCCCCTCTCATGCTCTGTCCCTCTCAAAAATAAAAAAAATTAAAAAAAAGAATGTCATATAAATAGAATCACATAGTATGTAGTCTTTTGAGAAGGCAGTTGAGATTCATCCATGTTTTTGCACACATCCATAGTTTATTTGTATGCCATTGTTGAGTAGTATTCCGTTGTATGGTTGTACCACATGTTAACCACTCACCAGTGATGGACAATTGGGATATTTCTACTTAGGTGCTATTACTAATAGAGCTGCTAAGAACATTTATCAAGAGGATTTTGTATGGACATGTACTTTCATTTCTCTTGGGTAAAAGCCTAGGAGAGGAATGACTGAACCATTGTTTTCTCCTACAGTATTTCCATTTTTCAGATGTCTAACTATTTTTCCATGGAAACTCAAAGTTCTCTGAGCATATCAGCTAGCTTGGCTGCAAATATGCCTGATGCCTGAGGTGCCAGCTTCTAAAGCCTGGTGCCTAGGATTCACCAGTTCCAGTGAATTTTGTCTTTTGTTTCTGTTTTATGGTGGACAGAAGGAACATGTGTCTCAGGCTATAAAAGTCTCTAATGTCAACCATTTCTCTCATGCCATACTCTCACCACCCTGCAGACAGTGTCCCTCATCTTTTCCTCCCTTGTACCTTTGCCTATAGTAGTCCAGACTCTCCTTCAAATAGCTGTTTCCATTGTTATCTCTCAGGAAGGCATCTAGAGCTGCCCAGCTGACCAAATCTATGCTTAACTGTCCCCTTCTCCCCAGCCAGGCTGAAGGACCATCTTGATATTATCCTCATGGATACTTTTTTTCACCACCCTCACATTTTGCTCCCTCACATTACGCCTCTGCTCTCCTCATCTCTGATGTTGGAAAGTGTTGTGAGGTGAGAAGACAGAGACACGGTATGTAAAACAGGCACACAGACGAAAACAACCAGTTTGAAATATGGGGCCACTGGGGCTCCTGGGCGGCTCAGTCGGTTAAGCATTGAACTTTGGTTCAGGTCATGATCTCATGGTTCATGGGTTTGAGCCCTGCATCAGGCTCTGTGCTGACAGCTCAGAGCTTGGAGCTTGCTTCGTATTCTGTCTCCCTCTCTCTCTGCCCCTCCTCCACTCATGCTGTCTCTCTCTATCTCTCAAAAATGAATAAATGTTTAAAAAAAAAAGAAATGTGGGGCCATGAAAGGGGGAAGGAGATCGGTTCCAGGAGGGGAGTGGGTCAAAGAAGAAGTTTTGGTTTGCTTTTTAAAGCTGAAAATGGCAAGAGTGAGTTGGCATGCTATTTGGATAGATGAACTAGAGGGGAGGTGAAAAAGAATGGGAGATCCTGAAGGATGAAAAGTCCTCAGAATGACATGGAACCCACAGCCTAATTCAAATAAATGTCCTCTGATAAAAAGCTGCAGCGGGGTTGGGGGGTGGGGGGAAGGCCCAGGGTGGCTCAGCATGTTAAGCATCTCATTCTTGATTTCTGCTCAGGTCATGAACTCACAGTTCGTGAGTTTGAGCCCTGTATCCAGCTCTGTGCTGACAGTGAGGAGCCTGCTTGGGATTCTGTCTCCCTCTCTCTCTCTCTCTCTCTCTCTCTGTCTCTCTTCTGCTTTCTCCCTTTCCCTTTCTCTCAGAATAAATAAAAATAAACTTCAAGTTAAAAAAGTTGGAAATGTCCATTATTGTAACAGGACAGAAAACAGAGGACATGTCAGGTACAGAGGCAAGGCCTGTTTGTAGGCGGCTGGTGGGAAAATGAAGAATTTTATAGCTCATAGTTTTAGTTATTTAATGACTAATACCTTTCAGTGAAGAAAGGGTTAAGATTAGTAACTGAGATTAAAAAGCAACCATATGATGGGGAAGAGTTTGAAAAAGTTGAAAACCTTTCAGTCTTCTCTCATTCCCTCATAAATCCCTTCCATTCAGGCTTTGTCCTCTATGCTGTCCAAACCACTTTCCCCTGGTTCCCATTACTGTAAACTCAGCCCTGGTTGGGTTGACATATTCACAGAATATGAGACAGTTGATACTCCCTCCTCTTTGGCACACATTTCTCTAGTGCCTTCTAGGACACCCTGCTCTCTCAGCTTTTGTCCTATTATCACTCGTCAGTATTATTTGTTAGGTTCTTTTGTGTATTCTTCCTCTTCTTCCCCAAACTATTAATGCCGGGGTGTTCCAGGACTCCATCTTTGGGCTTCTCCTTCCTTTCTTTATTCACTCCTTTGGTGTTCTGAAGAGCAAGTGTATGCTGACAACTCTCAACTTTATATCTCTAGTCCAGGATTATCTCCCAAACTCCAGCTCCCAAGTAGTCATTCTCTATTTCCGTTTAGATTTCTAATCAATATCTGAAAAATGAAGTCTATATTTCTTCCCACAAAAACTATTCCAGGGGCACCTGGGTGTCTCAGTCGGTTAAGCATCTGACTTCAGCTCAGGCTCGTGGGTTCAAGTCCTTTCTCAGGCTCTATACTGACAGTTCAGAGCCTCTCTCTCTCAAAAAAATTAATAAACATGAAAAAAAATTAAAAACCAACTATTCCATATCCTGCCTACCCATATCTATCTATAGAATTCTAATCTTTCATTTGCTCAAGGCCAGAAACTTTGGTGTCAAGTTTTAGTCTTTTCTTTCTTTCATATTCCACATCTCTACTAGAAACCCCATTACTATCGATTTAAAATAGGGGCGCCTGGGTGGCTTAGTCGGTTAAGCGTCCGACTTTCACTTAGGTCATGATCTCATGGTTTGTGGGTTCGAGCCCTGCGTCGGGCTCTGTGCTGACTGCCAGCTCAGAGCCTGGAGTCTCTTTCAATCTGTGACTCCCTCTCTCTCTGACCCTCCCCTGCTCACGCTGTCTCTTTCTCTCTCTCCTAGAAATAAATAAGACATTAAAAAAATTAAAATACATGTAGAATATGATTATTTCATATCTTCTGTACTGCTGAGCCATCATTATGTTTCACTGGATAGTGTAATAGTTTTTCCCCTTAGACCCTTGCCTCACTATAATTCATTCTGAACACATCAGAGAGAGAGAGCCTTTTAAAGCATACGTCAGATTATGGAGCCCCCTGGCTTAAAACCAGCAGTGCCTACACATTTCCTGTAGCTATAAACCAGAGTCCTTACAAGCTCTTGGAAGGGCTTCTATGATCTAGTCTCCAGACCCTTCCATTAGCACTTCTTCCCTGCTTTCCTCACAACACTCCAGCCCTGCCTGATTCCTTGCTGTGCCTCGAAAGTGCCAGGCATGCTCCTGCCTCAGCACATTGTGTTCTTCCTTCAAATCGGTTATATCATTTCTTATAGTTTCTAGTTCCTTATAAAAATTTGCAAGCTTAACTTTGATCTCAAAGGAAGCATGGTTAAGTCTGGTTGTTTTCAGTCTGGCTTTAAGAAAACAAATTTCTGGATTCTCTGTGAGTGTTTCTTGGTTGTTTATTACTTCTGCCCATTCTCACATTGTCTTACCTGTTTGTGTATCTGAGTCTGATTGTGTGTTGCTTATGCTACTTGGAAGTTGATTTAAAGAAATTATTTGAGGGCTCATATGATATTATCTTACTATGGACAGCCTTTTCTTTGCTTCTGTTAGACACGAGGAGTATTAGCAAAGATGGATAACTTAATTTAATTTAAAGTTTTGGGATAATTTTTTTTATAAACAGTTGTTTTCAATGATATGAAGCCAGGCTTAAGACTATGTGAGGTCTTCTAGATCAGTCTTATTCCTGGGGCTCAGTCTATTTGGTGGGTTGTGGATTCTGACTTCTATCTCCTTATGGCTCTGAGACTGTCAAAAGTTTGAATCAGCTTCTCAAGCAACTCATCATTATTTGCAAACATCTCCAGGTCAAAAGCTGGGCTCAAATAACTGAGTCATCTCTTTGGATTCCCATCTTCTCCTGATCTTGCTCCCAAATTTTTTATTCTCTTATTAGCTCATTGATATTTTTAATAAATAATATGTCAATATTATTTTAAATAGTTTACCCATCTTTTTTTTGTCTGTTTTGGAAGGATTGCTTTTATTTCTTAAGCTACCATTCTCCAACGTGGAAATCATCTTTGAGCACTTTTCATTTGCTCCATCTTGTTGAAATTGCTCTTTGTTTCGATGTTCACATGTCCAGCTCCCTCAGTTCCTTCAAATCTTAACCCAAATATCACCTTCTCTAGACTGACCATCCTAATTGATATTGTAAACCCTCAGCACTCTTGACATTAACATCTAGGTTATCTAAAAGAAGTAAGGTATTTGGCAGAAACAAAGAAGATTTTCTCCAGAAGAATATGTAACCCTAGGCTTCAAATTATTTCTATTCTCTTTTTGTTGTTGTATAACATATGGTGTAATATGTGGTATGATTTACTTCTAACATATGGGGCAGTTTACTTATTTATTATTCTATTGTTTATCTTCTCTCCTGCTAAAATGTAAGCTCCCCAAGACAGGGCATCTTTGTCTATTTTGTTTACCGATAAGATTCAGGGTACAGAATAGTTCCTGGCACACAGTAGATACGCAGTAAGCGTTTGCTAAGGAGATGAATGAATCAAATAGGCCATCTCATGTAAAAAAAAAAATGTGGGAAAGTGGGCTTAAAACAGAAAAATTAGGAGCTCACCAGGCAGTATTAAAGGCTCATTTGAGGCTTATGACCATTAATTTATAATTAAATCAATTAGCTTGATTGAGAGAGTTTCCTCAGGAATGTTTTGCTTCTCATGTTTAGAGAAAATGGATGATAAAGTCCATCTAGTGTTGTTTTCTTTTCTTTTGCTTTTTTTAAAGGGTGAGTTTGTCACAAGGAAAGAGGGAGGCAAGAGAAATTAAGGTGTTAAAACAACTGAGAATATGAAATATATGTAAACTAAGAGGTAATAACATTACTGTGGAACTGGTAAAACTCATTAATTTAGAATCTCATTGAGGCTGAAGAAATGTAACACTGGAGACAATTGAGAAGTGAATGTGGTGAATGGGAGTTAGAATTCTCAGGGCAAAGTCTTTGAAGTCAAAGTCTAGGAATGGCTCTGAGAGTGGATGAGTGAAATGGAAAGGATGAGAATACATTTGGAGCTGAGGAGCTCAAAAGAAGCAAGAGGGGTAGAGACTTTTGCATGCATTTAGAAAATGGCAAAAATCACATGAGGGGCCATTATGATCCATCAATGGATGTCAGCAATAAATAAGGGAAAATATATCAGCAAGCTGATAGTTAATGACAATGAGAAGAATAATGAAGTAACATAGTTTAGTAAAATAATTTACAAAGGGACAGGGGGTTTTGTATAGAAAAGAGAGAACAATGTTTAGAAAATATTAGCAGCAACAAAAGGTGGACACTTATCCCAGAAGTTGAATCTTTTAGTATTTTTGTGGCTACTTCAGTAGTATAATTATGTTTATTTTGTTACAGATGCCTACAACTCTTCCGAGAGCAGCTGGTCGAGAAACCAAATATGTAAGTCCCTTCATAATGATACATCCTGTTTTTTAATGGGTACATGTGTATGCTTTGGAGGGAACTCAATTATATGGTCATTAAAATTGAATTAGTTGATTTTTTCGTAAGTGGAAAGGGATAGGATGGTGTGATCAGCCCAGATGTGGAAAGTCAGGTTATGTCAGGTAAGTTTGTTGAATAAATTCCATCTTAAGTGAGGTCTAGTTTGATTAGTTTGGCTAAATAAAGCAGAACTCCAACACCTGCTCGCTTGCTTTCTAATTATCAGCGCTTCGATGACACTTTCATTTTTGTAATGGTTAATTGTGCTTATTATAAAAGAGTCAACACATATACTCAAAACATTAAGTTTTGTCTGTTTCCAATGGGATTGCCAGTTTCGTTGATTTTGACTCAATTTTAGTTTGTTGCTTTCTTGTATTTAAATTATTGTCAAATACACCAATTTCTACTTATGAGCAAACATTGATTAATAAATGTGTAGATACAGCCTCATGCACTTGATTCCATTAATTATGTGGAGCTTGTTCTGAGTGCATCAGGCATACACATGTAGGCTCACCCTATTTCTTCTCTTTATTCACCTCATAATCCATCATGAGGCCTGCTTCTGCTTCTGATCAAATATATGCAACAGAAACAAGGTAGCCTACCAAGTAAGTGTTTAGATTTTAGTTTAAAACAAACCAGTAAGTTACTTCTTTTAGGTTATGCCTTATATTTTCTAATATGCTATTTTCATCATCATCATCATCATCATCATCAAAGAATAAATAGCTATTTAGTATATATTTTGTGACATATTTTCTTTTCAACTTATGTATTTCTGTCTTTATTTGTGTCTCCCTAAGGAAAATAATAAGTTGGATGAAATCACTGAATTTTATCCTATTCAGGAAATGATGCTTAAAAAGTATGGATAGGAACATTGCTTAGAGTATTTTCCTAGAAGCTTTCACTCTTATGTTTGTTTTTATTGGAAGCCATTTGGAGTAACACTTACAAGAATTGAGGCATTTGGTAGACTGTACCCAAGTTTAAATCACCTCATGGCCATTTGCTAACTGATCCTGGAAAATCACTTAACTTTTCTATTCCTTCATTTTGTCATCTATAAAATTGAGAAACTAATAATTGCCTGATGTAATATTTATATTGGCTGATATATTAAAAGCCCTTAATGTATTCCTGACATATAGGAATAAATAATAGTTCTTCCCTTTCTTCCTCTTATTTTCCTTTGCTTTTCACTTCATCTTTGCCTCCCCCTTTCTCTTCTTCCTCCCTATCTTGGGAAGAGTAGAAGCACCATGATTTAGTGGAGTTCCTCAATTCTAAACTTGGGAGCAAGAAAAGAAAATTCTCTAAAGATGTTTCAATACTTTTTGTGACTCATACCACGCTACAAGAGCCAAACCCAAGAAAAAATAGCTGAAATGTTTTGCTCTCTCATCTTCCTTTCTCACCTACTCCTACCTGTCACCAATGTGCCTTTGATTGAAACTCATGTACAGTAGGGGTGGTTAATTTGATAGCAGTTGGTATCAAAGTTGGAGGGGCTGATTCAATCTCTATAGTTAGAGTATATTTCAAATTATTCTTCAATCAGTTATCAGACTTAATTAAAGTAGGTTAACATTTGCCCCAAACTTTGTGAGAGCATCTGAGTCACTGAAAGTTAACATTGAATCATCAAATAGATTGAGTGTAGACTAAAGCAAATATGAACTCTGATTCAGGTAAGATTCTTGGCTTTGGTTAAATTTGGTTTCTTGAGTGAGAAGCTTTGTTTTTTACTTCTCTTGCAATGTGACATTTGGAACGTTCTTTGTGATACCTCAAATATGTCCATGTCTTTTGGAAGACTATAAAGGATAGTTTTACAACAGAATGTAAAACTCTGTTCCTTGGTACAAAATCATAAGGAAATCACACTTGTAAATATTTGGATGCAGTTATTACATTTACTAAGTTATGTCTGATACATTTATTTTGAGGAGAACAAAAAGAAAATTTCAGCTATAACTGTTGTTGGTCTTAGGTGAACTATCAGTTTTAAATACAGTATGTTCCAATTTTAAAAGAAGAATGACATAGTAATTTTTTCTTCTAGAAATTCTAATATTCATATTGGGTGAGCTACAACATGCTTCACCTTAAGTGTGACTTGAATAGCTTTGACTCAATTAATTAATTAATTTATCTTTTACTATATTTTTCTCTCTTTCTCTCCCATGGAAACTCAAAAGGAAATCTGAGAGGTCTTTTCACAGGATCTCACTGTCTCTCTTCAAACATTGAAGAAACTGTGCATCCCCACAATATAGAACTGCTGGGGCTTGGTGTGTCATTGACTTTGTAGAAATTCTTAGATTAGATTCAAAAACAGAAATCACACAGTTTACTAACTCCTGCACCACAGAGGAAAAAAAAGAGAAGACTTAAATTCAAGCCAAGAACCAAAGTTTTATGATGCTTCAGAATGTCGTTAAGGTTAGATCAGCATGGACTGTTCAAAATCCTGATCTCTGGGTGCTCTCTAAAAGTACGGTATATAATCTATGACTCATAACTCATAGGAAATATAGTCAAGATTGTCTAGTTCTATTATTCAATTTTCCACTTTTGCTCATCAATTCAACAAATACTTACTGAGTGTCTACTATGTCTTAGTACTCACTGAGGAGTCCCTGGAGTGAGACAGCAACCCAGTAATAAGGTCTTCATTTTTGCAGCTTATAATGGGGGAGACCGTAAACAATTATAATAGTGAATGAGCAAGATACTTTCTTGTAGAAATTAGAGAAGAGTTGGGGCACCTAGATGGCTCAGTTGGTTGAGCGTATGACTTTGGCTCAGGTCATGATCTTGCAGTTTATGGGTTCGAGCCCCGCATCAGTCTCTGCTGACAGCTATCTCAGAGCCTGGAGCCTGCTTCAGATTCTGTGTCTCCCTCTGTCTCTGACCCTCCTCTGCTCATGCTGTCTCTCTCTCTCAGAAATACATTTTTTAAAAAACATTAAAAAATTAAAAAAAAAGAAATTAGAGAACAGCTGGCCATAGAACTGAGTGATGTGAAAGCAGACTTACAAAGTTGCTAGTTTTCAATGTATTCGTATATCTATTGGATTTCCAGTTTTCCTGGGAAGATTATAATGGGTTTATTAAATAATGAGAATTTGTATGACTAATTCTTTCTGGGGCCTGTGGTGAAAGGCTGCTATTTCTCCATAAAAAAAAGAACAAAAGAAAATGCAAATCAATTAATTTCCTCTTCTTATTCTTTATTGCACATATTGTTAGATATGACATAGTCTGTTTTCTAGGATGAGCCAGATACAGGAAAAGTACCATCAATTCAGTCTAATTAAAGTCAAAGTTTTCTTCAATTCATGATATACTTGAATTGCAAGTTATTTTAATGTAATTTAATTGAAGTTTTCTTAAGTGTAATAGAATTTAAACTAGGCTAACAACATGTCAAGTAGCAGTGATCTCCACAGGTCAATTGCAACTTTGATTATATTAATTTATCAACAATACTACACTCGATTGTTTTGAGCTCTTACCTTGCAAGTGAAGTTTAAGTATTTCATTTAATCTTATACCAGTCTTATGAGGTGAGCATTATTATTTCAAGATCTTCATATTACAAAGGAGGAAACCAAGTCTTAGATGTCAGAGTAGGCAAAACCTGACCTAGGTCTTCCTCATGTCAAAGCCCTTGCCATTAATACTTGTGTGAGAAGTCCAGAGGATATAGGAATCATTTGTTTTCCTTAAATACTTTATCCATTAGTATTTATATTTTGGGTCTAAATTATTCATGTTTAGTAACCTTCGTTCTAAACTTTGAATAATTTCATATTTAGTAGCACTATCTAAAATGATATTTACTGGGGTGCCTGGGTGGCTCAGTCAGTTAAGCGTCTGACTTCAGCTCAGGTCATGATCTCATGGTTCGTGGGTTCGAGCCCCATGTCAGGCTTTGTTGTGACAGCTAGTTCAGAGCCTGGAGCCTGTCTTCAGATTCTGTGTCTCCCTCTCTCTCTGACTCTCCCCTCTTCATGCTGTCTCTATCTCTCTCTGAAAAATAAATAAAACAGTGAAAATCTTTTTTATAAATAAAATGATGTTTACTATATTTCTAATGTTTTAAATCACTCTCATATAAATCAACTCATAGTTTATCTGATAATGTTTAAGAGTTATTGTTTTTCATGACACTTTTAAAGAATTTCTTTCCCGGGGCGCCTGGGTGGCTTAGTCGGTTAAGCGTCCGACTTTCGCTTAGGTCATGATCTCGCGGTTTGTGGGTTCGAGCCCCGCGTCAGGCTCTGTGCTGACTGCCAGCTCAGAACCTGGAGCCTGTTTCAGTCTGTGACACCCTCTCTCTCTGACCCTCCCCTGCTCACGCTGTCTCTCTCTCTCTCTCTCCTAGAAATAAAAAAATAAAAAAAATAAAGAATTTCTTTCCCTCTATGTAATGGAATGTGTTTTCTATTTGAATTTCTATTTTATTCTGTTTTCACTTTATCATCTTTGGAGGGGAATGTCCATTTTGCCTTTGCATTACACTTCTCTTAGTAAATATTTATTTTTCATTAACTACTACCAGTATAAATTATTTCATTCATGTAATTCAAAATCACAGTATGCTTTCGTAATAAAGAGCAAACCCAGAAAATAAGGCAAGTACTAGACCTATTACTAGTTTATCAAAAAACCCTTAGTTGGATTCACATTCTATAGATAAAAACTTATTTTATCAATTCTTTACATTTCATGAGTTACTTTTAAGAACCAGAGAAATAACAGAGACAGGTCTATTGAATATTATATGGTAAACAGGTAAGATCCCATTTTAATGAGCTTGAGGGACAGAAAAATGTCATAACAATGGAAGCATATTGCTTTCAAAATATCACAATGTATTAAAAAATGTGTCAAGCTTTATTAAGAATATTCACCACTATATATACAGATATTCAAATAAAGGTCACCGTCTTCAATTTAACCAGCTCACATATTCCCCTTGTTGCTATGCCTGGAAATGTTGCTATGCTGGAGTGTTCCAGAGGTGCTATGTGCTTAATGTAGTCATAGATCTTAAGATAAGAGGAGACTTCAATACAGGCCTCAGTCCAGATCTGTTTCTGTAGGATGTAACCAAAGATTTGATGATTTACAGGAAGAATTGTGAACACTTGAAGCAAGAAAATCCACTGTTCTGATTGTTCTCATTTATTTCTTTTTCATTGTTCAGAAATATTTCTAATGTATGCTTATGTGAAAGAGGATAAAGAAGGAATTGAAGATAATTATCTGGGTTCTGCTAAGTGAGGAGGAAGAGAAAAGATTTAATGAGACACACTTCATGTCTTGTATCCTTCTCATCACTTTAGACTTTACCAAAAATGAAGGTGCCATATTTTTAGCCAAACTTCCCCTGGATGTGATCTTGTATCTCCTCATTTGCACATATAAACAATGGCTGTTCTTGTTCACTATGCCTACTTATCCTGCCTACTGATTATGTTCATGATGAGATGGAGTCATCATTCCTTAGCATAAAGACACAAACTTTTTAAACACCTTCAAATGTGCTTTTTGTATTTAGGTCTTTTAGGAATATATTACTAACTTATAAAATGGTTTCTAATGAGATAGTCATACAGTGTAACGTCTATAGAAAGTTAGAATAAGCAGTGTGAAGCAAGAAAGATGTGATGCCTCATATCTCTTTGGGCTTGGTGCCTAACTTTCTTACCATTGGATTCATTGTTTTGCACACATAGCGGCTTATGTAGAGTAATTAGAACACTCACTAGGTTAAACGAAAGACAGTTTGTATCATTTTATCATATTTCCCCAATACCAATCTCAATACTCAGGGATTATTAAGTGTTCAGTTAATATTTTAAGATTTGTCTTTCTGCCCATGTGTAGAGTAGTCTTGCCTGGGAGAAGTAATTTAGTTCACACATTGTCACTAGTTACAGTTCTTTGAGCCATGAGTAAAGGAATTGCAGGACAATTAGTCAACAGGGAGGAAAGGTGGAAGAAAGACCTTTTAGTGATATTGAACTGGTTGTTATATTCAGGTGGGAGGGATGTGGGTGCTGAAAGGGGGGATGGGGGTGGGGAAACAAGCCCAAAGTGGAGGTGTAGAGTGCAGAAGGCAAAGGCAATTGGAACCACTTTATCTTGTTCCAGTCTCCCAAGAGGGAGCTAGTGTGATAACAGCTAAAAGGACATGTGTCATGAATGAGGAAAAGCTGAACATTGTGAGGAAAAGCAGTCTAGACAATGACAAAGGAGTTTCATCATACTTTTTGGACCTTGATATCAAGTCTGGAAAAACAAAATGGTTTCTCCAAAGTTGACTCGGGACAGTGGTGACTTTGTGTAGAAATTTATTTTTCATTGGGTTTCAAATTCTCCTTTCTTTGGTTTGTCTTTAACTCTTTTGCTTTCCATAAAATCTAACTCTTTAATATATTTTCTTTGAGGTTAAGAGAGTTTGACTTCCACATTTTTTTGACTGCTCTGTTGGTTTCTAAGTTTTTAAAATGATGATATATTGATATGGACCCTCCTTTCTTATGCTTTCCTTTCCTTTTATGATTAAAATGATGTTAAGGGCGATAGAATAGATTATAGGATTCTGTTTCATACAACAGCCATTCTTATACTCTGCAGTACCGTTGTTCCTTACAGTTAGTATTAATGTGAATAGACATGAATAACTAAAATCTTTAGTGTTGTTCCAATCCAATTTCAAGTTTAGTTTTAGGTATGCAAGTTGCTTCATTTAGTGAACCCATGAGCCATGGTTCAGATACAGTAGCCCTTTCCCATATTTCACTGCTCCAATCTCAGCTCACCAGACAATCTTTCCTTACTTTTTGGAAAATAACTGCTACAGTATTAATAACATAGTTATAGCTGCAGCATTTAATAAACACTGCTAACCTGTATTAGGAAAGCAAAGCAAGGCTTCTCAAAGGGCTTGACATGATTGGGTTGGTTGAAAGAATATGGTTATATTCATTATACACATAAGCCAATATTCTTTTTCTTTGGTACAGGATCTGTAGTGGATTTATAAATATTTACCCCACCCTGAGGTTCACATTTAATTCTATCCCTTCTCTGGGAATAGGTTCTCATAAAAGTGATATGAAACCCATTATATTAGATAAAATAAAAATGGAATAGGGATGTCTAAAGCATCTTATTGTAACATTATAATTCCCAGTGATGGAATTTGAGGGACTTATGAAGATTGAACACAAAGTTATTTGGGTTTTTCCCTAATGTAATATTTTTCTTGAGGATTTTATTTTTTTCCCTATTATGATTTGGTATTAATTAGCACAACATACTAGTAAATGTAGTTAAAACTGTACAAATATTTTGTTTTTAATGTGTAACCTCTTCTTTCCTATATTTATTAGAAGAAAATTCAGCTATGTTGTGTTGTAGTCAAGATAACCGCATTTAATTTAGCACATTTCATAGAAGCTATTAGTTTAACTTAGGGGATCCATAGATTATTCTCTCATTGCAATAATGAAAAGTTAACTGAAAGGAAAAATTATGATGTTAGAGGAAATCATTATTACTTATATTACACTATGAGGTTAAAAGCAAAACTCTAGGTGAACTGAATGTGATAGACATTCTAAAAGGCGATTTTCTGCAGCACAAAGTAGGCATAAAATTCAGTGTACACTAACCTGGTCCCCAGCAATTAGAGATGGGGAGGCTTTAGCCAAGAAGCCCTGCTGCCACAGAGTAACCATGAATGGCAGCAAATAGCAACAGTCCTTGTGAAGAAAGGCATGTGTCAAAAAGCAGAAAACAAACAATGCTGAGCACAGCGTGAGAAGGGCTGCAGGTGCCTTGTCATTATGTTTGGTGATTCATACTTCTATATACTTGGCAATACCATAAGACCCACTAAGCTCTCAGTTTTTGGTTATCATTCATATCTCAGAGAGTGAATACAATATTGACATACCTCTAACACACCTTGAAAACATTTGCAATTTCAAAAAGAATAGAAATACTTTAGGAACACAACTTTATTATATTTCAGCCAAGCATACCTGTAATTAAGCATTTGTATGCTGACTCTTTCCCATCACAGTTGAAGGCTGTTGATATGGAGGCTCAGCTGCCTACTTAAATGCTGAAATTCTTGGTAAAATATAATTATTAAAAATGTTTATGTGGGACACTGGCATGGCTCAGGCGATTGAGCATCCAACTCTTGATTTTGGCTCAGGTCATGATCCCAAGATCATGGGATTGAGCTGCATTGGACACTGTGCTGAGTGTGGAGCCTGCTTAAGATTCTCTCTCTCCCCATATGTCATGTTGACTGTGTTAATATACAATTGAAAAGAAATTAGTTAACTATCAAACTTGTATGTGGAAACCATTCAGAATGCAGCATAAAGGGATAAAAAATATGAAAGGAAGTTTTATAGAAATGAGATTGAGAAGACTAAATATATATTTATTAGAAGCTTCACATAGATGAAGATATGTGTGAAGAAAGCAATATTTGAATAGGTATTCATGGAAGATTTTCCAGAATTGAAGAAAGACATGCATATTCAGAATGAAGGACTACCCCAAATCCCCAAAAAGATACATAAAAAGAAATCCACCCTCAGATACATCATAGTGAAATTACAGAATGTAATGGACACCTTAAACACTAACCCAATGTGAAGACAGATCATCCACCAAAGTTATAGCATTTAGACTGACAGCAGTGACAGAAGCCAGAGCTAATGGGATACACCTTCAAAATGCTGAGAGATAATAACTATTAACCTGAAACCCTGTGTCCAGTAGAACTCTCATTGAAGAATGAGAACAAAATTAAAACATTTGCAGACAAAGTCCAAGGCAACAAGGTCTGAAAAAACTACCGCAGCATTTACTTCAGTAAGAAGGAAACTAAATCCAGATGCAGTGAAATTCAGGAACCAAGGCTGAAGAAACAACATTAGCCTCCTGTTTAATTGAAAATAATTTTAAAAACTTCATTATTTTCTTTTCCAAATCAAGAAAACTTTGTTATGCTTTCCTTCAAATATGAAGATACTTTAAGTGAAAGTCTGTTATTTGTGTCGATTTGCTGTAAACAAATATAAATATCCAACTGCGAGTATGTTTAAGCAAAATGTGGAGTATATACAGAGGCTGAAATATTATGTCATCTTGAAGAAGTTTTGATGTCTTGTGATAGTGCATATGTTAAGATGTTAAAGACAAGCAACACATAAAAACATCATCCTCACTATTATATGAGCTGCATGAAAACATATAGGAAAAACATTGTAAGGCAATGTACAAAAACTGTTCAAATCATTTTTTGGTGGGATAATGATACTTTTCCCTTATCCTTTTCAAAATTTTACAATGGGCATGTATTCTTTAGTAATTAAAGAACTTCAAAAAAACTTAACAATACAGATATTTTGTGAAATTATGAAGTTCACCAAATAAACACCGTGCTTCTAATTTTGCAGGCAAACCTGTCCTCCCCATCCTCTGCAGTATCCGAGAGTCAGCTGGTATGTATCCTCTTGTGAAGTCATGGACCTACTTTTGAAAATTCTGATCTCTCAAGCCAGATGTGTCTGAGAAAGTGAACTGCAAATAACTTTACCGCATGTATTTGCTTATTTGTCTAACAAAACTTTACTGATGCTTTACTGAAGCCACATGGTGGTGATTTTGCAGCTTACCAACATATATAAAAACCATACATAGACCTTATGTGCCAGGAACTTGCATCTTAGTAGTGGGGTTAGAATAAAATGGGTGGGGGCAGAAGGAATACGCTATTGCAGTTTAGAGAGGGAGAGTGCTTACTTCCTGGGACAGAGGCAAAATTCATTCAAGGGCAGGTCAGGCTTGATAATGGAGGACAGTTTCTAGACTTGAAGCAATGAGAAGTGGGATATTTCAGACAGGAAGGTTAGCATGTGAAAGATGTAGATCAGTAATGAGCAGGAGAACTATCATGTGAACCACAGATACAAGCCACAAATGTAATTTAAAATTTTCTAGGAGCCACATTAAAAAGTAAAAAAAATAAAACACAGGCCACACTTATTTCAATAAGGTATTTTATTTAATAATAGACAAATACTGTTTCAACATATAATCATTATAAACTTGGGATATTTTATTCCTTTTTGGGGGTTAATGCTTTGAAATATGTATCTCGCACTTACAGCACATCTCAGTTTGGAGTAAACACATATCATTGGCTTAACAAGAGGCTACTGGCTACTCTGTTAGCACAGATCTAAACTCTAGAATCTTTTATTTATAGATGAAAATTTGATTACATATAGAAATACTTTTCATCATAGTGTTTTGTATTTTCTATTCCTAGAGTGGTTAGCAAAGTGAAACAATGAAATAAATTGCCTAGATATAACTAAAGATTTCTTTATGTCTTTTAATTTTTATTGTTTATAATTATAAATTCCTGAACAATTCGTACCTTCAGTATAATTAGAAAAATTTCTAGTAAATCCATTTGAGATATTAAGAAGACAAAATCACCTTTTAATACCGATTTTCCCCATTTTTAAGCAATTGTTTTTGTGTCCTACATCCATAGCCAACAAGTCATCTTGTCATTATTATGTCAGAATGATATTACTTTCATTTGTAATAGTGAAAAACCATAAAAATTATGGTTTGACTCTTAAAATAGCCCGATTAAACAAACTACTTGACTATGTTGGTGTTTATACATATGGTGTATGGGGTGTTTGCATGTGTATGTAAGTGTGTGCGTGTGTGTGTGTGTGTGTAAAAATAGTGTCCATTAGTTTCGAATAGTTGCTGGCAGTACAGTATAGGTGAAAGAATGCTAGAATGGGAACCAGACGAACTGTCTTTTATTCCTACTTTGACATTAGCTACTGAGCTGACAGTGGATAAGTCACAAATCTGAAAATCTAGTCCTCAGTTTCCTCAATGAGCAATGAGAGCATTCTATTACCTACTTTCCAAACCCTTCTAGCACTGTGAGTCTATGATTACTAACAGAGTGATGTGAAGGAGTTGCCATGGAAACAAGCATTGAAATAACATAATAAAGTTGAATGGTTTCCCAGTTTAGATATGGAAATACTACAGCTATTTTAATATTTAAAATAATGATATACTTGTTTCTTGAGAGCAATGAGTGAGAATCTATATATATATATATATATATATATATATATACACACACACACACACATATGTCAGTTCTTGGCTTAAGAAACTATTTCAAAGAGGCAAATATATACAATAATTTCATAAAAAGAGACACATAAAAACAACTCATTGTTAATGTGATAAATAAACGGCTTCTTGACTAAGAAAATAATTCTGTGAATTCTAAGTTTGTGTTCTTTAGGGAGAAAAATACAAAGCATTGCTTTGACTGACTTTAATGATAATTTCTTTGCATTTGCTTTAGACTCTTTCTCTAAAGAGTTCAAGGAATTTCTTAACCAAGTTTTAAATTAAGTTTTAATCCCCAAATTCCCTTGAGATATAGGTTGGTTTGTGAAGGGATTATTATCAAGCAAGCTTATCACCCACAAAAAGGAACATCTGGATTGATATAATCATTCAATTTAATCACTTTGACTTCTATTTCATGATATTAACGCTGTACTTTGTTACTTGGGGATGGAATAAAATAAAAATAATTGTATGCAAGGAATGCTATATGATATTCACTTCTTTAGGAATTTGTGATATATTTGCTCTTAAGTAATATATGACTGAAATTATAACTTTTCATTTTTATGAGTGAATTTCCAGTATTTGCCATCTCAAACCTTCTTTAGGATTAACTTTTAAATAATTTTAGTAAGTGCGAATGCCTTTGAAAAACAAAACTTTACATACACACACGTATATGTGCACTTGTTTATAGAATCACACATATAGGTGCCATATAATAGGTAATTTGATGTTATACATCGCTTTTTGTAAAATATGTGTGTGTATATGTAGCACATAGAAACAAAATTATTGGGAACATATGATAGATGATAGTTAAATTATGTAAATAAATATTATGTTTTATATAAAATAAGCCACTAGTTAAAATTATTTTAGTCCTATTTTAGGGAGGAAATAAATTGGTTGAAGTGAAAATATATGGTAAGTCACTGTGGTAGTACAAGCTTAATACCAAAACTGTTTTGCTTTTGAAATTTGGTGTTTTCAGGATTTTTCATACTTTATTTCTTTTAATTTGGCTATTTGTTTCTTTTAACAAACCTATTTATTTGTTTACATTACAATTGTGCCAATTCAACATTTGAAAGAAAACAAGAAATATGACCGTGTCCCTTATTCTTAAGATATTTCCATTGTTTGCTCTGGAAGCCAAACTATTTAGTATTGGGCTCAGCAGAATGGAATAATTTGGGTGTCCATTTGAAAACAGTTCACTGACTGTGCCTCAGTTTCTCTTCTTCTGTTAAATAGCATCACAGGGAGCTTAGAGATGAGGACATTGGAAACACCCATCTATAAAATGGAAGGTTGGAATAACTACTCTGTCAACCCATAGGGAGATCACAAGGCTCATGTATCATGATATGTGAGGTTGCTAAGGTAGCCTTGTACCTATGAGAGGTGTTATTGTTGCACACAATGATCTCTGAAATATTATCTCACAGATAATATTTTTACAGATAAAGACACAGCGGCCGACAGAGTTTAAATGGGTTGTGCAACATCACAGTGATAGTGGCCATTTTTGTACTGACTTTCAAACAAATCATGAATTTTAGATAATTAAAAAGAATAAGGGAAGGTTGATGAAGGAGTTGGGAAATTTGGCGTCCACAGAAGTATAACCTTCATTGGGCACCTCCAGTGTGGGTCCTGTGCTAGCATTTTCCCATAGCCTACAAAGATGTGATCATTTATGAAAGAAGAGGAGACTGGGTCGGATCAATTTGGATGTGGATATTTCACACCTTTAAGTTGACTACTCCTAGCATAATAGCAGGAGCAAAAGGAAAGGAGAGATCTAGGATGTAGGATGCACCCTCACAGAACTTTCCTAATTCCTGAGTGGAGTCCTCACAATATTAACAGAGGCCAGTGGGACCTCTTCTCTGGATGAGAAAATAGCTTTGGTTCTCCAAGATGGGTAAGCACTGGTCTTCCTTGGTGGTAGGTAGGGTAGCCTAGTTTAGAAGACATTTGGCTTTAACTTTTGATATTTAATGACATTGCAAAATTTTCATTGTTGCCCAAGATGAATCCTGAATCTGGAGAGTACAAAACAGTAGATTTAAAAAATAAGCCACATGGCTATAAACCGTTAAAAGCAAAATGCTGCTTACTGGAACACTATAAAGTAGAGTGCTTAAGCTTTCAGATACTTTGTTCCCAGTTCTGAATGCCAGCTGATGTGTCCTGCTTTAGTGGTTCATGAGTCATTTTTCTGAGGGCCCTTGAGGTCACTGTTGTTCAGGAAATGCAGCCCCAAAAGTTTTGTGTACAGCTGATGTCTTCTTCAAGCTGAAAGGAGGTTTGTCCTTGACCAGTTTTCCTTGACACAACACACTTAAGTGCTACAGCATTTATCATCTACGCCTCCTAAGTTTTGAGTCATGCTATTGTCTTTTCTTCAACCATTGGAATAGTTCAGTCCAGCCAAATCTGTGTTGTACACATCCCATCAAATGTTTCTTGAGCTAGAGGATGTGGTTTATAATAATTGGAGTCCTCTGTATGTTATTTTTATTTAAAAAAATAATTTAAGTAGGTACTTTGCTGGATAGTATTGATCGTTTAGTGTCAATACTTCATATTATACATGCAAAAATAGGAAGAGGAAAGTTTTTCCCTTTCAAATTTATTTTATGTTTTTTTTTATCAAGTCTGTCACACATATTATCTCATTAGATTCTTGCAATCGGCAGGAATTATTATTCCATTATTCTGATGAAAAAACCTGAAGTCCATATATCTACAGTTATGTGTCAACAATCCCATAGCTAATGGTTGCTATAAAAATATGTCTTGGCACTTTTGCTCTGCACTATAGTGTTTTGAAATATGAGATATTTATTCAAGGGGGAAAAAGGCTTGAGTGTTTGTTTCAAGCATAAAATATTATTTATCTTAGAATAATGAAAGCTAATCAAAATTTATTAATTGAATGAGTGAGTCAGCTAAATAATTTAGAGAATATTGCTTTTGTCAACAGTCTTGACTGTTTTTGAATTTCTATGAGTTTGTTGCCACAGAAATTCTAAAATATATATATATGTATAAAACACTGGAGACTAAAGACAAGGCTGAAGCAAATGGGTAAAAGAAACACTGTGGTACTTTCACTAGCTCTTTCGATCCATCAAATTAGTAGCATTGATAGTCAAGCTCACAGAGTTTGTTGTATGCTGTATTTTATTAAGTTCTTGCTTTTTATTATACATTTTATTTCTTCCAAAAGATAAAAATACACCTATAAGAATGGAGACTCTGTTCTTTATTTCTTTTCTTCCCTCATTATACCACTGCAAGGCTTACTACTGTCATCAAAATCAATTAAAAACACTCCACTGGTTGAAGTTACTAATTTAAGAATGAGGTTGCTCTAAGAAGCCATGATTTTAAAATATTAATAATGGATTCTCCAGGTCAGTGCTGGCAGTTAATTTCCAACTTTGGTCTCCAGCCAGAGGCAGTACCAGCTTGTTGTCCTAGAATTATGATTTTAAGTTCCAAAGGACAGAAACAGTGTTTATTTTCACAGTGCCCCTGGAGTAGCAATGTTCCAGCATAAGTGTATGCTTGATGAGTTATAAAGACAAATTAACAGCAGGCTCAGACCAGTGTCCCACGGACCATCAAAACCTTTCACCAGGCCCCAGGATCTCTACATACTCTTGGAATTTTCTCCCTCAAGATTAGCAGGAGGTTTAAATGAGATCTCCTTAGCTCTATCCCACCTTCAAATTCTCCAAAAAAAAGACATCATTGTCTTTTTGTATTAAAACTTTTACTGGTATCACTATAAGCGAACAGAAGGAACCACAACAATTTTTTTTAATGGAGAAGTTGAAAATCTTCTAAAGTCCCTAAAGAAGTGATCTCTGGCTTTGACTTCTTATATCCATCAGAGATGGAAACTTCAGCCTCTACTCTCACCTCTAATGGTGGGACTCATTAACCCACTTCCTTTCTTCTGGTCTTCTGTTGGTGAAAGACCATATGGATCCTCTATCCTGAGGAGTTCTCTCTTCCTGGGTTATACTGAAATCAAAAAGTCAATCCAGGAAAAGTAATGGGAGACCCCAAGCTGACAGTCAACACCCCTTGAGGCCTGCATATTGGATAATAGCCAACATCCTAGGCTCTTTCTGGCAGTCAACTAATTTCTTCATTCTTCAAGTAATGATTAACTCCTTCTAGTTTCCAGGCACAGTTCTAGGTGTTGGAGATACAACAGTGAACAAAGAAATCATCTCTGGCCTCACAAAGCTTACATTCTAGTGGAGAAACCAATACAATAAACACATAAACAAATGTCAGATTGCAATAAGTTCTATGGGAAAAAAATTAGGGAGACAAGAGAAATTGGCATTCCAGGGAGAAAAGAGTTCTGGAAAAAGCGAAGAGCCCCAGTGCAATCTCCCCAGGGAGAGAGTGTCATAGTGTTTGGCTAGAGTGGGGAGAGTGGTGGGAGTGTGAGAGGGATAGCAGCATCAGATAAGATCGGGAAGAGAGAGACTAGTGGGGCATTGGAAAGATTAGGTCATAGAGCACTTGGTAGACATCACCTTATAGACATGGCAAGGATTTTGGCTTTCACTCTAAGTGAGAAGGTGAGGCATTAGAGAGCTCTGAGAGGAGTCAAGTGACATGACTTAACTCGGTGTGATTATTCAGTGGCTTACTCAACTGAGTTTTCAACCCTCTGAGAACAAAAGTATATGCGCTATAGTTCCTGAGATAAATTAAGTCGTAATTGGCAAAATGACTCCACAGAACGTCTGATAGATGTGTGCTTCAGAGATCCAAAACAATGGTTGTTTTGTCTTTGAGGCACTTCAAAAATGCCTTACATCCAGTGGTGATCAGTTCTCAGTAGGTTCATCATAAAGGATTGAAATTTGACATTTAGAGAAACTTCTCATTATTCTTTCTGTACCTTTTTTTGTTAACTATGGGCATCATTGCCTGTTTTTAGTTGCTTTTCCTGGCATCATAAGAATAACATTTGTGTGTATTAATCATGAGTCTAGCTGGATCTATGGATTCTATTGCAGAGAAAAATGAAAATAAAGGGCCACTTTGAGCTAGTTTAGTTGCTGACAATGATAGTCTTATAGTAGCTCACCTTAACAGACTTTTCCAACTAATTAATGTAATTTCCTTTGTTTTCGTTTGGACATAACTTAGCCAATTAGATTTGTCAGAATTAGAGAATAAAAGTCTACTTGAAGTCTAAAGATATCAGGTGGCTATATTCAAGGATACAATGTGGATTAGAAATCAATAAACAGTCTCCTCTAAAGGCTTTCTTTTAGTCTGGACGCAAAAGCTCAAGGTTAAACAGATGTCTTTGGGATAGCAGACCAAGGAGGATTTATCTTTAGGTGGGCTGAATAACATTTTAATGGAATGAGCTCTAGCTGAACTAGAATAGAATGAATCACCTTCGGATTTTGTTAAAATGCAGATTATGAATCAGTAGGTCTGGGGTAGGGTCTGAGATTTGGCACTTCTAACAGGTTCTCAAATGACGTAGATGCTGCTGGTTCACATGCCCCATTTTAAGTGGTACGGTGCTAGCACACATCTTATTTGGATAGATCCATTAGTTTACTTTGTGTTGCAATTCAGCCTTCAACAAATACAGATTACATAAGATTTGACATTGAAGAACCAGCAGAGAGTAAGTGCAGAGAGGAAATTAACTAATATTCCAGGAGAGCCTTACCTGTGCCAGCAACAGCAGTGGTTGCTTTACTTAGGTTATTTTATAGATGTTCTAAAGGGCACCTTGAGACACTTGAGTGATGGATTTGCATATGCAGAGACAAGACTTATGTAAAAACTATGTAGTATGATGATGGAGAGGACAGGAACATAAATAATAAATATGCCATTCCTCATTATTAAAGGACCTACTCATGGGTGATTATAATCCTTTAGTGGAAGGTCCAGACAGGTTGAATGGCTTTTTCAAGGTCATACAGTCTATAAACACTATTGCAAAAATTAAAGTCTATAAGCTGGATGCACTCCTCCCAGCAATATCATGCCATTTTCTGTGAGTGTATTTTTAACCAAGTCCAGAGAGAGACATCAGTACAAATTTTATGTCTTTGCCATGCAAACTACAGAATCCTGTAATGGAATGGAAATGGAATATGGTGTGTGTGTGTGTGTGTGTTTGTGTGTGTGTGTGTTTAGGTGTAGGGAGGATGTATGGATGTGTATATCGAATAGGAAAACATCACATCCTACAATATTTTAGGAATATTGGCAGGAACTTTTTTATATGCCATGTTTAAGGAAATAAAAACCGGATTTAGTAATACTATTGAAAAGAAAGGTAAAGTGACATCAAATCAAGTAACAGGGGCCAAAATCAAGAATGTGGCAATGGACAATAGAAATAAAACAGAAGCAATGAATTTAAAAGGAATCAAAAATATAAAAATATTAGAACTTTGTTATTGATCAGACAGAGGAAATTATAGAGGTAGGTATTTAAAAATATTTTAAGTTTCTGTCTCTGCTGTTTCTCAATCTGTTTCTGTCTTAAAGTAGGCAAAGGAGTAATTAAAATCATGGGTTTGATTATTTGATCTGACCTGGATTTAAATATTGACTTCTTCACATATTAACTGCATGACTTCGGCATGTAACTTATTTTCTCTAAGTCTCTCACAGGATTGTTTGTAGGGTATTGATGGGATAATCTATCTAAATACTAAATATAGAGCCTGGTCACATATAGGTAAGATATAGAATCTGAATATATGGGAGAATGATGGTGTCATTATCTGCAATGAGTCTTCAAGGATTTTGATGTTGATTTCAGAGCATGTGAAAAGGTATGAGCAAGGTGCAAAGGCTGCCATGAGCATGACTTGTCCATGTACTGTGTTTTATGGATAGTGCACAAGGTTCAGAATTGGGCCACCAGTGTTCAATTTCCAATGTGACCATACTGGCCAAATACTAATTGTTGGGTGTGGAGGATATGGTTAAAGCTTATAGAATGGGAAATGTGAACAATGTCAAAGGCAAACTATGTCTAGTTTTCTTATGCTTAGAGTTAACTTCCATGTCTATAAAATACTACTGAGTGACAATAAGTCAAGATGCTGGAGAAAAAACAGGATTGAGAAAAGAGGTCAATAAATATGGTGTCAGAATCAGGACAACTCTACCAAGTCCAAGTAGGCAAACTAGAATGAGGAAGACTCAGACTTCAGGTAGACCAAAGCTAGGAACACAGAGTCTAAGAAAAGAGCATGTGGAACATCCAATAGAGTAGAGGAAATAGGGAAAGAACTGTTGCCAAATTATTAGACAACCATCAAATTTAGGAAATTCATAGGAACTAAGGAGCATAAAGGCTGGCACACAAACATATATGAAACATGGGTAACTGATTCTGATGCTGAAGTTATTTGATATCTGGAAGAGTCTCTCCTTTGGTCTCATCCTGGAGGTTGATCCCAAGAGAGAAGATCTGAGTAAGTCTCCAGGCTAGGATAACCCAAATCATCTGCCTGCTAACAATACAGGGGTCAGGGTCTCTGGCATAGGAATTCTCTTAGCATTATCGAGTGAACTTGGTGAGGTTTCTCCTCTCTGCTTTCATCGTTTTGCATACTACCACCAAACTTAGCTCCTAAAGCTCCATGTCTGTTTTGGAATCTGGTGGGCTCTGAGCACTAGAGTTGTTGCATTGATTTCCTACCTCACAAAGGAGAAGAAGAGAGGGAGAAGGTGGAGTAGGAGAAGGAAGGGTAAATGAAACTGGGATTCAAGTGAAAAATGGAGACAGGAAATCTGGACAACTTAGGATCATGACCCAAATATCAGGCATCTCCCTCATTATAGGTGGTTGTAGAAATCAGTACCTGCCAAGGCTTTGTTCTTATGCTGTGTTTACTGCAGGGTTATTGCCCTCATACAGACTTCACTGTGCGACTTCATGCATAATTGGATGTTACTTGCTCATTTTTTCCCCTCTTGAGAGAAATCAGAGTTTCTTAAGTGGGAAATATTTCTTAGCCTGAGGAAGATAGAGACTTTTCTCATTCTGTACTTCCCTAGTTGACATAAATATGAAAGGCAACTGGGAAAATATCGATTGGAAAAGTATTGCAGAGTGGCATTTATTCAAGCCTCAAAATATATCAGGTAGTTTATAGAGCATAGAGATAGATGTAGTCCCTTAAGGTTTAAATTGTGAGCATCAGCACTGATTGAGGAGAGCTAATTTACTATTTTCAGAAAGGAAATGGAGTTGAGAAGAATGATTACAGCAAAATGCTTAACCAGAGAAAGTGTCACAACTTTTTATTGAATTGTTGTTTGGGATATTTTTGTAAATTTATCAATCATTTTGTGACATTTTACAGTGTAACAAGATTTTGGTGTTTGTGAAACATCATTCTGAAATTGCCCCAAAGTAGATTTCTCTGTCTCTCTCATCAAACTGATATTGGGTACAATTTTATGAATCTTGAATGACTAGTCTAGCTAAAACTCTTTTGGTTGCAAGTTACAGAAGTAAATTTGAGCTTTGAAAAGTAGAAAATCTTGTGTTAAAAGAGGAAAGTCTCAGGGAGCCTTGGGACAAGAAATTCAGCTGGGCCCCAGGAATGTTTTAGAATTCAGTTCTGGAAAGCCCCCTAGTGTCTCTTCTCTCTAGCCTACATCCACTTTGCTGTCTTTCTTGATCTATCTGATCTGCTTTTTATGGCAAATTAAGAATTTCCCATAGCTCCCAAGTTGACACATTATAATTTCAGCCTTTCCAAGAAATTGCAGAGTGGTCTGTATTCCTTTTCCACATTCTTGGAAGAGAAGTTCTGGTTCCACCTCCCCAGTCAGAAGACCATCCCTGATTTCATTATACATAAAATGAACATGGTTTCCAGGGGCCTAGCTCTGTGGATGTTGGGGCCTGGGGGTAGTTTCCAGAAAAATAAACTGTTAAAGGCTTGAGGGACTGTGCCAAATTCATCTCTCCTTACCAGAATGAGAATGCTGCCTGGCGCTAAGGACATTCTCCATAAACATTTGTCAGATGAAATATTCGTTGACTGAATGCACCGGTGAGGATATAGGAACACATTTGGCTAGATCAATGGGAAGGTTTTTGCATTTTGAACATCATGATAATAGATCTTTATGAGTTTATTGCTGCAATGGTTAACTTTAAAGTTATATTAGTTAAAATCATTTGATACCTAGGCTGCTTTATGTATTGGTAAAATCATTTTAAAATGGAAAAAATTGTAATTTTTTGTGAGAACATTTGAATGACTTAATACACATATTCCTTTATTTTAATGACATTTATTTCTTTATTTTTAAATATTTTATTTGACATTCACGAAGACTAAGCCTGGAGTCATTCGCCCAGTACCTGTAAAATCCAAAATATTACTGAAAAAAGAAGAGGAAGTCTATGAACCCAACCCTTTCAGTAAATACCTGGAAGATAATAGTGACTTCTTTTCTGAGCAGGTGAGCATACTTAAGACAAAATCTGTGATATTTTGATAAATAACTATATAAGTAATGGAGATGCTTCTTGAATATAGTATGTGCAAGAAAATGTTCATTTGATTGGAGTATCCTTAGTAATAAGAAAATATCTATTTTTTCCATAATAAAAAGAAATTCATATATTCCAAGGATGATATTTTGAAGTATTTCAAATTTAAAAAACTTTTTTTCTACCTACTGCTGGTATTGTTTTAGGAACTAAGACACCACTATCCATAAAGAAAGGCATCATGAAGTCACTGGTTGGGGGTCATATAGGTGTCACATTCTTATTTCTAAAATCCTGCATCTCCTTTGAAGAGATGCAATATTTTAGATTTGGTATATTAGTACAATTAGCAAAAGATCTATTGTACAGATGCATAGTAACACAGTAGAGATGATATGAACCCCTAGATTGAGCAATAATAGGGGATGGGAGCTTAATATATTTTAAGGCTTTGTTGGTCATTTGTTTTATATGTAAAAAAGCTATATTGTCTTCCTCTTATATATCTTATATGTTGGAGAAGGTATAATGGAAGATTTTTTTTTAATTTTTATTTTTTTATTTACTTTTTATTTTTTTACAAATAGTTTATTGTCAAATTAGTTTCCACATAACACTCAGTGCTCATCCCCACAAGTGTCCTCCTCCATGCCCATCCCCCCATCCCCCCCACATCCATCAGTCCTCAGTTTTTGTCAGCATTCAAGAGTCTCTCATGGTTTGCCTCTCTCCCTTTCCCCCACCATTTCCCCCCTTCTTCTCCCCCTTGTTCCTCCGTCAAGTTCCTCCTAATCCTCCTATACGTGCAAACATATGATATTTGTCCTTCTCTGCCTGACTTATTTCGCTCAGCATAACACCCTCAAGGTCCATCCACGTTGCTACACATGGCCAGATTTCATTGTTTCTCATTGCCATGTAGTATTCCATGGTATAGATAAACCACATCTTCTGGATCCATTCGTCCGTTGGTGGACACTTAGGCTCTTTCCATGTTTTAGCTATTGTGGAGAGTGCTGCTATGAACATTGGGGTCCATGTGCTCCTATGCATCAGCATTTCTGTATCCCTTGGGTAAATTCCTAGCAGTGCTATTGCTGGGTCATAGGGGATTTCTATTGTTAGTTTCCTGAGGAACCTCCACACTGTTTTCCAGAGGGGCTGTACCAGTTTACATTCCCACCAACAGTGTAGGAGGGTGCCCGTTTCTCCACATCCTCGCCAGCATTTTGTGTTCTTTGATTTGCTCATTTTAGCCACTCTGACTGGCGTGAGGTGGTATCTCAGTGTGGTTTTGATTTGTATTTCCCTGATGAGGAGGGGTGCTGAGCATCCCTCCATGTGTCTGTTGGCCATCTGGATGTCCTCTTTGGAGAAGTGTCTGTTCATGTCTTCTGCCCATTTCTTCACTGGGTTGTTTGTTTTTCGGGCGTGTAGTTTGGTGAGTTCCTTATAGATTCTGGATATTAACCCTTTATCTGATATGTCATTTGCAACTATCTTTTCCCATTCCGTTGGTTGCCTATTAGTTTTCTGGGTTGTTTATAATGGAAGATTTTGATGGTATTTTGTAAGCTATTTGGGAAACATGTGAAAGTACATATTTATGTAATATAAAAGTTCATAAATTATTTCAGAGAGAACTTTGCATCTTATTTCTCCTATTAAAATGTAACAAACAGGCATGGGTTGTATATTTTATATCTCAAATACCATTCTATGGATAAGCAGTGGAAGCAATCTAGAAACATTTCTGGATACAACCAAGGCATGTAAAATCACCACCCTTAGTAATCTATAATAAAATAACATTTATGAAGGAATATAAGGTGATATACTCCTTTTAAATTTTACTTTGGAAATGATAATTAGGAATATTCGTAAAATATTTGTGAATCATAAGGAATATCTTATCTTTCACATACGAGCTCTATAACATCTCTCTAGCCGTCAGTTTCTTCATGTATAACATGAGGCATTCAGATCAGGTACTTTTTAAAGATTTCTCAAATTAAAAAATCTGGGTTTCTTAAAATCTAATATTAACATTGATTGGGTCAGAAGTCTCTGAAAGAGCCTTATAAAAATTCACCATAAATTGTTATAGTTTTTACTTATAAAATGGAGGTGACATTTCATGTTTATTTATAAATACTTTGTAAAGGCTGATATGATTTGATAAGTTAAAAATTTTATAAGGCACTAATATCATTGAATATGATAATTAAAGGCAGTTATTTTCATTGTATAGAATACAATGTAGTCCTCAATTTAAATTAGAGTAATTTTATTGATAAATAGGATTGTTATGACTAATTCTACATGTAACAGAAATGAAAATTCTTCTTAGGAAAGCATATTTGCATCATTAACAAAAAACCTTATTAAATATCTATTTCTTGCATGATACAAATATGTTAGAGGCTGAATGTGACATTTGGGGAGTGTGGCATCATTATAAAAAGCATAAAAAGTAATGTAGTCAAATGACAAAAATGCCCACAGTTAAAATAAACTTCACATATTATCCATGTAACTTACATTCTTCAAAATACTATCTAATGCTATAAAATAATGATTTTGTTCTTTTTTATTAATATAATTTCAAAGTGATACATTTTACTTTAAACAAAATTCATTGTAGAATATCACGTTATATATTTACCATAATTTGCTATGCTCAGAAATGATAAATTCCATTTTCAGGTTTAAGAAATTGTCATTAAAAGAAGCTGCCATTTCTTTTCATTGCTTTTCCTAACTATACAGCAAGTTTAAACCTCTGTTTATGTACAACATAAACCTATGAATTTCCAGGTAATTTGTGGAAAATTTGAACTCTTTTGCAAATATGGAGGTGCCATAGACATAATTGCATTTAATATTTTTTCAGTCTATTCTTGTTCATATCCCAACTTGTATGTGGAACATAAAAAGGAATCTGCAGGCTGTCAGAATTGAAAGAAGTATGGCATACTACTTAAAAGTGAATTCCAAACATTCCCTGGTCTTACTCATTAACCTTGCATCAGAGGGAAAATATAATAGAAACTTGGTGTCACTGCACGCGGGGCAACTATATATACTTTCAACTGGTCTCTTTATATTGAGTTCTATCTACCATCACAGTGTGTCCAGAATCTACGATGGAAAAAGATATCAGAGGCACCTCACAAATGTAGATGCTTAGATCTACTTAAACTACAAATTGAGTAATAGCAGTTTATAATCTCAGCATTGCCATTTCATTAGAAGTTGAATAGAAGACAGTGTACTCAAGTTCACCAGTCACTATTGTGCTCTCCTTTACTATTGCCACAGAATAAATTGAATGGTTCCAAATTCAGTTGATCTCACCCACCCATGTAATGGAAAGTTCTTTAGCAGACAGTTGGGCCAAATTGAAGCAGCTCACATTCACTAATCTGCCTTGCACTGGGGACAGTTCCACATGACAGGAGATACTGGATGGGATTGTTAAGTCAATAAATTTCCTCTAACAGCTTCACAGCCATAAAATATGATTTCAAAACTCTCTGTTACAAAATGTCAGACACTAAAGATGATGAGACCAGACAGAAATGTATTTACTGTAGCTTAAGAAGGTACAAGCAGGCAGCCTTTTGAACTGATAACGAACTGAAAATTTGCCTGGAGACTGCCTCTGAGTACTAAAAGCAAAGTTTGAAACCAAATGCATAATCAAGTAATTGAGACTTAGTAATCAACAGCTTTTACATCAAAATGGCATAGGCCAGGAAGCATCATTCTGTATTAGATGGGTTTTGTAACAAAGACTCTTCAGAATGAAGCTTATGCTTTTTTGAAATTACCTTTAAATCCATTATTGTATCAATCTGTGGTCCTTTTGACTTATTGCAAAGTATCTCACACTCCACATTTGTATTTAAAATTAGGATGATGTACTTTCAAGTATACTCTATGGATGATCAAGGTCAGAGTTGGAAAGTAATTAACACAATTGATTGGACAAATGGGCATCCAGAAGACACTGAGGCTTAGAAAATCAATTTACTGATGAGAATGAAGATACTGAAGAGCCCAATGATTTCTAGTTTCTGACTATTTGTGAGTTGGCAAAATACATTGATTGTTTTCTGGTCACTTAGTGTATCTAATTAGATAAAGGTGATTTCTTCACTTAGATCCTCAATTTAATATTAAAAGCAATCGCTGACCTCACACAACATGTTATATAAAATATTCTCTTTCATTCTTTATAAATTAGTAACTGAATCCATAATATTAACTATGCCATTTTCTTCTTAAACCTTAGAGAATTGTATAAAAAACAGTTTTGAACAGAACTAAGGAGGAAATATTGTTAACTCATCTGATTTTCCTGGAAATTTTCTTTTTAATGAGAAGGAACACTTCCCAGATGTATGCCTCTTCAGTTTTATTTTCCTTCTAATTTGCTTCAATAAGCAAAAGAACACGTTTTGTGTGAAAATGACCATTTAGTGAATTTCCTCCACACCACTTCACAGAGAACATAAAAGAATAATTATAGGGAATTTTCTTTTTTGTAGTATTTTCAGTCTTTTCTTCGGATTTTTCTTAGACATCTGACTTCCCTACCAAACCCTCTGTTTGACATTCGGCTTTGATGATTATGTGGGTGACTGTCACATTTCTATCTAATTATTCATCAAGTTAGATTTCTCCTGTGACCTTCCCTTTCACTTCCATGTGTCACGCACATGTTAATATTACAGAGCAAGTACTCACCTTTGTCCTAGGTGACACTGACAATACCTCCTTTTATTCCAAATGACTTCTGGCTCTGCCATAAATTGCTACTTTTTCAATAATTGTTTCTCAATCAAGATGGTTCACTCTTTTTTGTCATAAAAGTATCTTTTATCATTGCTAACTGTTAATTAGGAATATTTTTGAGTATAAAATGTTCAACCTATTTAGGTCTAGAAATGATTAAGTATTTTGCTGAATTGTTTTAAGGGGAAGAAATTGAAATTCTTCTTGCTACATTTCTTTCGGAAGAGTTAAGGCCAGAGATGTGGTTTCTCCACATTTTCGCAACTTTATTCAAGTAATGAAATCTTTTTGACTTTTTCTTCTTTCCTTTTGTATTCCTCCCTCCCTTCCTTTCTTTTTTCCTTCCTTCCTTCCTTCCTTATTCTCTCCCTCCCTTCCCACCTTCATTCCTTCCTTCCTTTCTTCCATCTTTCCTTCCTTCCTGTATATGTAATAGGTAATAGATTATTATAAACAGGTAATATATTACATGTAATAGTTTATCATCAACATAATAAACTCTTTTCTTTTTATTTTTAATTGTCCTAGCTCTCTATAATTTGCCTTTTCTCTAGAATATAATCAAATAGGATCACCTGCTCAAATTTAAAATTTCATCTCTCCCTCTTGACCTTGTGTAATTATTGAGGTTGGGAGATTGGAACTTCAGGGTTGCAATTTTCTGTTGCAGTTGTCTACAACCTAAAGGAACTTATTTTCCTGTCCCTCTTCCTTTGCCTTAGATAGGGTTAAAGTCTAGAAGAGATTCTTACTTGCTTTAAAACAAGAAACACACAAAGAAGACCCATTGCCATTTGGAATTATTCTAATAATTCTAATAATTAGTGAAGCAACTGAATGCTAATAATTATTTAAACTCTGAGGCAATGGTTGCTTAACAAATATTGGTAGATATGCAGTATCTGGCCTCCCCTAATCTACCTGGAAACAATGACAATCTGAAAGTTTTGTGGAAATGTGGTCTTCCATGTTTTGTTAACTCATGATGTCCCTATCTATATTTATTTAAGAGTAATGGCATTGCTGTATTTAGAAACTCTCATGTAAATCATGTTCTAGTTTTAAGATAAGGTCTTGCTAAAATAAAATATTCTGAATTATTTTCCTCTGATGAATGTCAAAAGAGAGAAGGTAGCTGTGTAAAAATATTTTAAGTAATATCCAGAATAAACGTTAGTTAGAGACTAGTAAGTTTTATTTATTGGCAAGGAAAAAGATACATTCTTATGCTTTACTTTATAGAATTAAACTTCTCCTTGAGCTTTGAGTCAAGGTCAGCCTTTAGATAGAACTTTGGATGATAACAGTCATGGGCCTTTGGCATGGTTTTGTCTTCTGGCATATAAGATAAAAGTAGTGGTCCTCAACCAGGACACTGTCTACAATACTCCCCTTCCTCTCTCCTTACAAACTTTCACTTCTACAACTGTCTTCAAATAGTTTGTGGGGTAGTTATTCATAATGTTACAAACAAAATTAAAATTCCTGGCCCCAGGGGCACCTGGGTGGCTCAGTCCATTAAGCATCCGACTTAGGCTCAGGTCATGATCTCACTGTTCATGGGTTTGAGCCCTGCGTTGGGCTCTATGCTGACAGCTCAGAGCCTGGAGCCTGTTTCAGATTCTGTGTCTCCCTCTCTCTCTGACCCGCCCCTACTCACGCTCGCTCTCTCTCTCTCTCTCTCACAAATAAAATAAAAAAACATTAAAAAAAAATCCCTAGGCCCAAAATGGTATCACTTAGAGTTTCCAAACCCATGCTTAACATATAATTGATTTGTGATTTCAGCCTCTTTGGAAACTGTGGTCTTATCTTGCCAGTCAAGAATTTTTCAACCTGTGCCAGTAAGTGCCTCCTGGATCTTCTCCACCCACCAATGAAAGGAGAAGCCATCTATATGATGAGATATCTTTGCTTTTCCCTGGAAAGCCACCTCCCCAGGAACATTCTTTTTCTTTTGCTAACAATGTTCTTGCCCCACCCTTCTTCTTATAAAAGCCTTCCCTTTTGTAGAACTCCTTGGAGCTCCCCTCTACTTGTTAGATGGAGTGCTGCCCAGTTCAGGAATCGTTTAATAAAGCCAACCAAATCTTTAAAATTTTCTTGATTGAATTTAGTTATTTAACAATAAATATCCTTAGGAAATGCAATCAGAGTGAGAGGCTTGTGATTTTCTTTTCTCTCCTGAACAATTTTCTTTGACTTGTGACAAGTAGAGTCCAGGTAGAAAGCATAGAGGAAGACATAGTAAAAGTTGGGTATATTATCTGAATATAAATGCTAAGATTGATGTGTTTGAAACACATTATACTCTGTAAGCACTGGGGACATTGTTGCTTATTTTAAAGTGTGGGTGAGATTAGACAGACTTTGATGACAAATGTAAAGGTCACAGCAAGATATCTAAGTCTGAAAATAAGTTATGTGAAGAGAGTTGGAAACCTCTTTTCTGTGATCCAAGATGAAATAATTTAAGGTGGGTAATTTAGGCAGAGGAAACAACAAATCCAAATGAGAAGAGCAACCAAAAGAATGCATTGGAGAGAATGAATCAGAGATAAAAGTGGTAAAAAAAAAAACAAACCCCAAAAAACTGGTTTTTAAATTCCATTAAAGAGCCAAACACAGTCTGAGTGAGAAGTCTAGCATATGGAAAACTGAATTCAGGCTGGTGAAGTGGGTCATTTACAAAAAATATATAGGAAAAAGAAAATGGAATACATTATGCAAATACAAAAATGTAGTTTTCTTTATTTCAGTGTCTGCATGGAAAGGAAGATCTATAGTAAATTTATAAATTCAAAATTGATGTTTCCTTAGGGATGAAAGAGCTAGCAAGTTTTTAGACTTTTTTGAAATAATGTTCTAATCTACAAATATGGACACCCTAAAATAAATATAATCTCTTGTAGCTAGACCATCCAAATATCAATTTGTCTCAGGGACATTTAGATGTTTAATATGCTTTTTTGTTTTTTTACCTTTACTTTTTCTTGAAAATAGAAAATTGCATTTGGTATGAAAATAAACAACTTGGGAGAAGCTGGATTGTTGGTTACCTTTATCTCATAGTATTGAGAGGCTTAACATATTCTACCTGTTCAAATAAAACCAAGTGTATGTGATATTCATTGCGTTTGGTATGTTTGGAAAAATAGAGGTGCTTTTTTTTTCAATCTTTGGCTAATCCATTTTTGGGAAATATTGGGCTCACATGAATTACGTTTGATAGGAGAACTGGCCTTTTGCAGGATGTTGTAGGGTCAGGCTAGTTTCAGCTCTGAATTTAGAATCCCTTTCCAAGCAGGATCTGATGACCTTATTCATTTTGACATATATGTGAACCAAAAGAAAACTAGAGCAGCTTGGTTTTGCTGAAAGAGTTCTGAAATCTGGTTTGTTATTGTAGAAGTGTGATTAATCAGCTCTACCCTCTGCATCTGTGAATCAGGAGCTTCGTCCTTGAAGTGAGGGGATTGGGTGAGCCAAGTGGTTCTCAACTGGGGTGACATTGCCCTAAACATTATTGGTTGTCACAACCAGGGATGCATCTGGCATCTAATGGGTAGAGGCCAGAATGCTATTAAGCATTCTACAATGTACAGGACAGTCTCCCAGAACAAAGACTTTTCCTGCCCGAAATGTCAGTAGTCCTGAGTTGAGAAATCCTGGACCAGACCATTTCTTGGCTCCCTTCCAGCTTCAAGAATACTATGACTAATGAAGCTCAATACTACCCTTGATAAGGGCATTTCAGTTCAACCCACAGTGACTAGGTATCTTCTTTTTCTATCTTAACTCAGAACTCTTCCCTATTTGATTTGTACAAAGGAAGTAAGTAAGCCTCCATTTATGGGAATTCCCACATTCCAGGTAGCCTCTACTTGGAATGATAGCCCTGTTAGAAAAAGGGCATACATTCTCCTTGGCTCTAGATATTTCATCAAATTTATGGCTTCCCCATCTTCCCAGACATTTCTTCCTCATTCTTGTATTTCCTCACTGTTAAATTTCAATAAAGTCAAGTAAAAGGAGAAATTTTTGAACATCAACCAGTGTCTATGAAAAATGCATGCTGTTGGATGAAGTCATTCCTGGGCCTTATTACATGTCTGCAAAACAAGGGCATTGTACCAAGTACTTTCGACGGTGACCTCTTACCCTGAAATTCTGTGTCCATGTCTTTAAATACTCTTAGAATATAATAAAGAGCATTAAATATTATTTAAATATTATTACAATTTAATAAATATTATTATAAATATTTTTTTTAATTTTTTTTAATGTTTTATTTATTTCTAGGAGAGAGAGAGAGAGACAGCGTGAGCAGGGGAGGGTCAGAGAGAGAGGGAGTCACAGACTGAAACAGGCTCCAGGCTCTGAGCTGGGAGTCAGCACAGAGCCCGACGCGGGGCTCGAACCCACGAACCGTGCGATCATGACCTAAGTGAAAGTCGGACGCTTAACCGACTAAGCCACCCAGGCGCCCCAAATATTATTTAAATATTATTGGATGATGTTTCTCATCCTTGGGTGATTCAAAAAAGGAAAAGAAAAAAAGAGCAAATGTTACTTAGGTCATAAGTTAGGAGAGATGGAAAGTCTTGTAATCTATTGTTTAGTTCAATATCATAACGAATAGTTTCTATTCTCTGGCACGCAGTCCCTGCAGTGCTATGGTTTCCTGATGAAATGTGTTGCTGCTTCTCTCCACACTCATTCCTTTCTCTCTACTCCTAGAAGTCAATCCTTTAATGTTTGTGCCAGGCTCTTCAATAGATAGGAGTGACTCTGTTGTAAAGCTTAGAGTCTAGGGGATTCTACATATTCTGAACTTTGGTCTCAGTCTCTTCCTGCCACTCTTCACTTTCTCTGCAATCCTCCATACTTCCTTACTAGAAACTGTCCACTACACACTCAGGCTGCACCTGCCTTGGGCTGGTCCTCTGGTCCTCGGATCCATTAAGGGACTGACCTTGACCGCTAATAACTGGAGCCCTTGACTCTTCCGCGTCCTGCAAAGGAGAGAAACTTTATGATAGAATGCAAATTGAAAGAAGGCAGACTCTGTGTGACCCTAGAAACTGTGAACATCAATTTCATCCTTCTAATCCCATTTATAATGCTATGCATATTAATACCCATTCATGATTACATGAAATAGTCACTGCAAAAAGGCTCTGGACACTTTAAAGGGAATATCCACTTGAACTGTTTGTCATTATTATTTCCTTTAAAATCACTATAATTTGGAAGAAGGGCATTGACTCCTTGCTAAAGGGTCACCATATAGGTTCTCCTTCTCTCCACTGTTCAGAGAAATCACAGAAGTCCCTTTTCTATGTTACTTTTTGACTTCTTCAATATAAGTTATTCCTCTCCACCAAATATATGTAGGTGAGTAACTTAAGAATTAAACTGTGTATAGAAAAACATAAGACTCAGCATTTTAACACTCCAGTGCCCACTGCAACTGATTACAGAATATTTTCTTTCTTCTCCCTTGAGCACGTCGTCATCAAATATCTTCACACTGATCTATTTCATCTGCTCTGTGAAATTTGCTGTTAGACAGTCACAGACTCTAAGCCCTAAATAATCCAAAGCCTATCTTCAAAATTATATTTTAATCATTTAAAAACTTTTTTTTGGTAAAGGGGATTTGAAAAAACTAAGCATATGCTATCTCTTCATACTTTGCAAGTTTACATTTTTTGGTTGAAATAAGGATTTGAAATAGATAAGTGTGGCTTTAAGTACATCTGTTTTTAAAATGCATATGAATTCCTCAGAATTAGGACTGATAAACAAGAAGTTATGCCATATGTTCAGAATTAAGAGACCTAATTTGTCTTGGCTTGATCTTCGGGGAATGTAGATGATTACAGTCTCTTCTTGGTAATTTGGGGTTTCTGTAACAGTGTCTGTAAAATTTTGAGATGCCTTTGGCTGAAGGAGTCCCTGGTTATGAAATATGTTGTAACTGTTCTTGACTTCATGAACAGGGTGTTGTTTCAAACTGGAACTGTAGCAGAAATGCTATAATTCGGATGTGAAATTGTTATAAGCTCCAGGCAGGAAAGGAAAACTGAAAGTAAAGGCTGTATTTAAAAATAACTGTTGTTCTACCACAGAGGTAGAAGGGAGAGAGGATGGGGTTAAAGGCTCCAGTAATTTCACCCAGTGGTGCTCTGAGTTTCCAGAGGCACAAATAACTGCGTGGTATGAAGTGGGAACGGCAGGAGCAGAGAGAAAGTGGGTTTTTACACTTTACTTCCGAACCACAGGAAAAGGGGGTAACTTTAAAATGCCAGGATGGAACAAACGAGTCTCAGATGTGCAGGCTTTAATGAAAAGAGCCCATAGTGCCTTAAAAATGCCCTTTGGTGTTGCAGTGAAAACAGCTTTTGAAGTTAAATAGTTCGACTTGGTGGCTGAGTAGAAAGTAGGCTTTTTCTAGAGTGGCGAATCCAGCTGATACGGGTATAGCATTCATTTTGGGATGTCTCTGTCAATACTTAATTCTGTAGTATCTCCAGGTCTCTTAATAAACAGAGCTAAATAATGTATTCATGCATATTGTCTGCTAAATTTTTCTCTAATGAACAAAGGTATTATTTGCTTCATGAATTCTTGTGTTCTTTAAGGTTTGCAGGATATGATATTACATCAACCAAAATAATTAATCCCTTTTTAAAAACCAAGCCCCTAAGTAAAGCTTACTTTACTCTGAGAAATTTGTCCTAAGGAGTTTTATATTGAAAAAGACCATTCTTAAGTAAATGAAAAGCATTTTAAAGCATTTTATTAGAAATAACTATGTTCTCAAAAATATATAAACATTAAAAAAAATTTTTTTAATGGGGGAGTGGGGGGGCGGGGACACCTGGCTGGCTCAGTCAGTTAAGTGTCCGACTTCAGCTCAGGTCATGATCTCATGGTTCATGAATTCGAGCCTCGCATCCGGTTCTGTGCTGACAGCTCAGAGCCTGGGGCCTGTTTCAGGGTCTGTGTCTCCCCCTCTCTGTGCCCCTCCCCTACTCATGCTCTGTCTCTCTCTCAAAAATAAACAAATATTAAAAAGAATTGAAAAGAAATAACTATGATAACATGTCTCACTGATGGAAATATGTATGAGACAATTTTATTACTCCTGTCGTTCCCTCAAAAACTAGAATATTAAAAGATTCGTCTATTGAATGCTAAAGCAGGGCAGATGATGTTCATTTTACGGAATCATTTAGGATAGTGATCTCCAAAGTAGTATCTACCAACCTCAAGATAATTCATTGGGGTGGAGATGAGGTATGAATCAGACATGATAAAGATTTTGTTAATCTTTTAAATCTAAAACAGAAGTCACAAACTATTGCCTGTGGGAAAGATCTGGTCTAGCACCTGTTCGTATAAATAAAATTTTTCTTGGCATGCAACCATGTCTATTCATTATGTATTATCTAAGAATCCTTTCATGCTACCATGGAAATTGTGACAGAACATATGGTTTGTGAAGTCTACGTATACTAAGTGGACCTTCACAGAAAGAATTGGCCACTTTCTGACTTAGAATTATAAGAAATATTTTAAGCTTTGCTGATTTATATGGGCTTACAATGGTGTCCTTTGTAAGCCTTAGTGCCAGATAGTCACAACTTATGAATATTTTAAGGGAGATTTCTTAAGTAAGTGTCAGCGGCCCAGTTTGATGCACTGAGCAGAGAGCCCTCACGTGGCTATTCCTTAAGCCTTTTGCACTTGATGGAATGTCATGTGCCCATTTAGATATATGATTTATCACATTATCTAGTTTTAAGTAAAATAATCCTCATAAAATGAACAAGTGGCTCTACTTTAAAAAATCTCCCACAAAACAATCTAAATTGAATATACCACTAATATAGGAATACATAACAAGACAAGGCAGAGATGATAGAATACCTATATCTAGTATTAGCCTTGTTAATAACCATGTTGTTAATTCATGATTAATATTAGTATATCTAGCCCTACCTTTATAGTTTTATCTTGAGTTTTAACTAATAATTATATTATGATGTCATAAGATAGTTACAGAGTAGGTATCAGGATATGGAGATGCTGTGTAATTTCAGGAATGTTTAAAGATATGAGGTATTTAATGTTTAAAGTTTTGCGGAAGTCAATGATAAGCATCTTTTTTGAGGAATATTCAAAAAGGAGAAATTAAAAACCCAATTTAATTGAAAATACATATGTTCTCCCTCCTGCATAAAATACTATAAAATAATATACAGAAAACAATAGAATGATGAACTAAAATTCATTCCTTTGATACCATTAGAAAATGCATTGAAAGCATCTCTGAATATGTAGAGCAGTAAGTAGTGAGCAAATGACACTATATTGCAGTTTTATTATGCAGTTAGATCAAACTATAGATTTAAAACTAATCTCATTGTATAGCGTTTGTGTTCTAAATATAAAATATATAGAAAGTGATACTTTGGGAACTTAAAAGAGAAATAAGTCAGAGATTATTTATTCCCTAAAGTGAGTGACTTCTGTATAATAAAATTACAGTTCTATGGGAAAACTGTGAAGGTATAATCAGCAGTAGAGTATATAAAAACATTGTGGGTATGAGGCTGAAGTTACATCAACGTCCACAGGGAGGTTATGATGACAAAGAAGACATAGACGTGCACATGCAAGCACTATACATAGAGAGAGCCTGTTATATATGTTACATTTATATATAGTCAAGATTCCTATATACAGTAATAGAAACATAGGGATAAAGCTGTGTGTGTATATATTTATAACAATGAGAAGGAGATTATATATGTAATATATATTAAATATATAATATTGTATATTTATGATAATGAGATGGAGAAGGACCAAGAAAATCTTTGGACTCATTTAGAGGTTGTAAAGTTATCTTATGACAAAGAATTTTAAAAAACAACAAACTTCGAGATATATTATGAGTATTTGGCTTTCCTGGCCATCTGTATATTGAAAGACTTGGTTTTCAACATATTTTTGATTAAAGAAGAAATTCAAAATAAAATTTCTACCTGGAAGGAAAAAAAATGTAATGAAACTACTGTCTATTAAAACTTATGGAATACAGGGGCACCTGGGTGGCTTGGTCGGTTAAGCGTCCGACTTTCGCTTAGGTCATGATCTCGCGGTTCATGGGTTCGAGCCCGGCATCGGGCTCTGTGCTGACTGCCAGCTCAGAGCCTGGAGCCTGTTTCAGTCTGTGGCTCCCTCTCTCTCTGACCCTCCCCTGCTCACGCTGTCTCTTTCTCTCTCTCTCCTAGAAAAAAAAAAAAGTTTTAAAAAAAACCGTATGGAATACAGTTAAAAGAGTCCTTGGAAGAAAACTTAGAACTCTAAGTTAATGAATGATTGATGAATTAAATGAGATGATGAAATGAATGAGATTGATGATAATGAGATGAATGAGAATGAATGATGAATTAATGAATTAAAAAGAGAATGAAAATAAATCAATTAGACATACAATTTAGAAAATTTAAGAACAATAAAGTTTCCTGTGCATAAGGAAAGCAAGAGAAATAAATTTATACGAGTTGACAAAATAAAACTGGAAAACAGGCCATAGAAATCATAAATATAAAATGTTTTAGGAAAATATGTATAAAATAGTAGCAGTAGTATAACAGACAGTGTAAACATACTTTCAAAATTCTGAAGGAAATTAGTCTGCAGCTTAGAATTCTATATCCAGAAAATTAAATGTAAGGGCAGAACAAAATTTTCAATGTGCAAAGGTCAAAAATTTTCTTTCAATACTCCATCCTCCACCCCCAAACCCTGCAGAAATTCCTTCAGGGCCCAGCAAATATGAGAGGAAACCAAGAAAGGCCTGGCATACTGGATGCAGGAGATGGAACATAAGGGATAGGCAAAGAACATTTCCGAGGTGATGGTAAAGGAATCACAGGATAACAACTTATGCAAAACATAAAAGACAACTAGCACGGATTGGTGCCTCAGGTGACAAGATGTGGAGGCTGTTACCACCAGGAATCCTTTCTCCTCTGTACCATATTATCAACCAAACAGAGCTCAAGTGAGCCTGGCTAAGATTCTTAGCTCTCTATGGCCTGTCCAAGTGCTGATACAGCTCTGCTGTCCCCTCCCTGCTGAGCTGCCTGAAATAGCTCCTATCATCTGACCCCACAGAAGTGTTCAGGGTTGACCAACTCCTGAGACATGGGGGTTGGCTATAGCGAGTGTAGAAACAGGAAACATTTGTTGCCTGGTTGATTGGATCTTAGCCCTACGAGATTTCCCCCATAGAGGGAAACCTGTGTTTTCCCTGCATCATTACAGGCTTGGCTTCTGACATTCTCACAATGAGTCTTGAACCCCCTCCAAGCAAAGCTGAGTCCAGAATATAAACCAGACTGTTCTGCTCACCTTTTCCTAAGCTGTCAACTGTCAATAATAATGCCACTTTTTTCTGACACAGCTAGTCTTTGTGTTTGCTACTCAGTTTTCTGATGAATCACTTCCCACCCTGATTATGAAGTGTAATTATTTGTTGATAAAATAATGAAATAGTTGAGTGAGAAGTAAACCAAAATTAGAATCTAAAAGCCATCTTTAATGGAATACTACAAGCATTCTGTTGAAGTTGCACAATAACATGACTATTATCTAATAATGTTAGCAGTATTGGCCAATGGAATTAGACAAAATAAAGGAATTGCAAGTATAAAAACTGGAAAACAACTCTAAATGATTTACTATTTTGGGTGATGTAGCTGGAGAATTGACTGAGTGACCATTACATCGTGAGATAACTCAGTAATGTGTTTTGGTAGGAAATCCAAAGCTTTCATGTACTGACGTATACCAAAGCTGTCGTTAAGTGGGGGGAAAATACAAACAAATAAGATGTAGAATGTTGAAAACACAATGCTATCATTTTTTATAATAGCGTGTGCTTGTAAGGTGTATGTCTGAAAATATTTGTATTGGCTTGATATGTAAAATAAAAACTGCGGCACAAACAAGAAACTAATTAGTCACCATTTCAAATCACAAAGGGTTATAACTTCTTATTTCTACAAAGTTAAAAGATCTAGAATTATAATTTTCTAACTGCTCGAATTTCCTGAGTTCTTAAAGTCAGTTTTGAATTTAATGCTAAAAAAAGAAATAATACATCTACTGATACAGGAAGCACTTTCAACGTACATTTTAGAAAGCCTTAAAAATACACGTTATTGGAAAAATGAACTAACCTACAAAATATTAATTGTACAGTTTTAAAGTTGAATTTCCTTGCTAAATATAGTTTTGAGCAATATGTATTATTTTATACTAAATTTCCATTTCACCCCAAACCAAATATACTCATTCATTGCTTATGGAGCAGAGATATAATAGAATACGTTATTAAACTCATAGAAAACATTATATTCCCCTGAAATTTCAGCCATTAATGCATTAAGCATCTATTATATTAGGCATTGTACTTGACTCTGAGGCCACAAAAGTGAATAAAGCAGGTTTCATTTTATAAGATTCATGTCCTGAGGGGTTTTACTATAGAATAATCAGTTTCAATTTATTTCCTTACATGAAAAATTTCAGAAATATAATAGGTGCTTATTTACCTGCAAAATAAGCAGCCCTATTTTTCCCAGATACATACGTATATGGGCCCTTTCTGCAGCTTTTCTTTGTAGGCTCAAGACTTCCCACTCTTATGGCTTCCTTGCCCCATTTCACAATTCCCGGTGAATTGTGAACCTACTCCTGGACCTACTCCTTCAAAGTCTTTCACATTCATCCCATTTCTAGGTTAAAGACTCACCCTAGGTAGGGCCTCATTCCCTCTCTCTACACGTGAACTCATCTGTATGCATTATCTCCAGTTTCTCTCCAAAGCAATACACTGCCTAGCATAGAAGAAGTCATGGTTCTTTCCAGACTCGCCTCTCCCTGATCCCTTGCCCATACTTGGACTAACTTTACAACTGCCTGTACCACGAATTAAACCAAGACTTTTGCTCTTCTGCTTGTGCACTGATATCCTCTACGATGCCCTCCCCTGAATCCCACTTTTTTTCCAGACCAGATCACAAGCCCTCTTAAAATAGTTTCCACTGTTACCTCTCTCTTCAGTGAATACTTTTTTAAATCTCATCCTATCACCTTTGGGATCTCTCTACTTCCTTAAAGTTTTCTCCTCTCGACACTTTCAAAAATAACAACCTTGACACCCTTCAGGAACACTGCTGGTGCTTGTTTAGTTCTGCAGAAGAGACTGGAAGAAGGAGACTGACAGGAATTATTGAAAGAGACAAACAATATACTATGAAAGCAGGTGTCTGGAGAAGGGCCCAAGTATGAGGAGAGATTTCCTTCTTAGTAATAAGAGATTCTCCCTTTTTTTTTTTTTTTAGTTTATTTATTTATTTAAGAGAGAAAGAAAGTGAGCGGGGAGAGAGGCAGAGAGAGAGAGAGAGAGAGAGAGAGAGAGAGAAAATCCCAAGGAGGCTCTGCACTATCAGCACAGAGCCCGACTTGGGGCTCTGTGAGATCATAACCTGAGCCAAGATTAAGAGTTGGGACACTTAACCAGCTGAGCCACCCAGGCTTCCCAGTAGTAAAAGATTCTGACATAATGTCTATAATACTGAGGCTTGATTCCAGGTGAGCCTGACTTTTGTCCACTAACATGCTCTTTATACCTTTCTTATTCCCAGGATGTGACAGTTCCTCACAAGCCTGTTTCTCTCCACCCTTTATATCAGACTAGACTGTACCCTTCTAAGTCCCTGCTGCCTGCACAGACCCTCTCACATGCTGACTGTCTTACCCCAGGACCCTTCAGCCATTTGCCCTCCTTCTCACTGAGTGACGAACAGGGGAATTCTCATACCCTGTTTAGTGGCAACACATATAATAAGGTGAGAATTCCCTGCGGAGGTGGGAGCTGTCTTGTTCTGTGCTGTGAAACTTCTTCATGCTTAATTTTTTAAAACTTAAGTTCAGAGGGACCTTATAAATTAAGAATATTAAACATTTGTGTTAAAGCCCATGACCTTACAAAAAGGTAATAATTAACCTTGAGACATTATTAAATATTTATTTTTGCTTTCAGAGTCATTTCCTGATTTTGTATTCCTCCTTGTCTCTTGTACAAACCCCAAGGTGGAAATCCTGAGAAATTTTCCAGAACCTTACAAGGTGCCATTGTTAATTTATCTTCTAGTCTCAGTCCAATGTTCTTTGAAAAGCTTCTTTAAATTGTAGTGGTTTAATGAGGAGGCACTATTGCAGCCGATGAGCAATGAAATAATTCGAATTTATACATGTATCTGTAAAGCAATATTAACATCTTATTTTTATTTGAGTACAGTTGACACGATGTTGCATTTGTTTCAGGTATACAGCATAGTGATTCAGCAAGTTTATACCTTATGCTATTAACATTTTATTTTAAAATGTGTCTTTCTGTCTCACAACACACAGTGATGAGATATGTAAAATGAGGTGTTCAATACCTTAAAATAATATATATATTTACATATATATTAAAGCATATATTATATATTTAAATATATATTTATAAATATATAACATATTTATATATAAATATATTTTAAGTTACAAATATTTATAGTTGGCTTTGGAATGCAATCATAAATGTTCTATTAGAAGCAAGCAGTTGATGATACTGCAGAAGGGTTTTATGTAAAAGCGCCCTTTGCTCTTCTGAGCATTACCATAAGGACATCCTGGCTATTTACAGACTCTCATAGTCTGAAAATTTCATAAAATAATTGATTAGTTAAATTTAACCTGCAATTAAAATTTTTTGTAAAACTCACAATATTGTTTAAAACCATTTATTTTGCAAATTCTCTATATTTAATGGAATACACCCTTGTGCCTGGCAGTCAATAAAGGGCAGAATCAGTATGTTCCAAAATATAGTTGTACAGTATTCCTTGGGCCCAGAAATGATTTATGTTTGTTTGTTTTTTGAGGAAACGTTCATGAATTTGGTCTCAAGACTGTCATCCAAAAGTGAACATTATTATATGAAGAATGTTTTATCTTTCATATTTAATAGCATCTATCATGAGTGAATGATCAATCCTGAATTAAACTTTAAAATATCCATTTTCTGAAAATAGAATGTTTTTGGGCAAAGTTCAGGATGACAGTATTATAACTTTTGTTTGTTTCTTAGTCTTGGTTTCAAAAAAAGTATTTGAGGGAAAGTATAATATTCTTAAATGATTTTCTATTATTTAAAATTGCTTCTGATTTAATTTTTGCCAATGTCTATGTAATCCATTTAGCTAGAGTTAATGCTTCTGAAAATAACATAGCCATTGTCTTATAAATTGTCATCTATGGTAGGATTATAATTATATTTTATAGATATCAATTGCATTAAGTAGCTCATTCTTTTGATATTTTGGTGGTGTTTTCTAGAACCATTCAACACTCACTGAGGTTCAAGGATAGAGTCAGTATTTCATCCATATTTTAATCTTCACTGGTGAGGTTGTGAAGAACAATATATAAAAGTGATATGAGGTTGGACAACTATTTTCAGTTTACACAGTCCTTCAGAATCTGAGATTTATTGATATTGAATAAAGAAACATCAGAAATAATAATAATAGTAATGTAAAACAATACTTCTTGATGGGAGATTCAGAGTATCTAATATACTTCAATTGTTCCCATTAAAATATAAGATTTCCCAGGTTGATATCTATGTTTACATACTTTGTGTTATATTGGGCCAGGAGCACACCAGGTTTCAGGAATTTTTTTTTTTTTTTTTTACCTGAAATAGCTTCTTGCCTGCAATTGTAAAACATAATCTGCCATCTAAATTACCTTCTCTTCAGTACCCTAATGTCATTGCCAGGCCTGGTTCCCAAGGTTACCTACGAGGCTCATTTCCAAACTCAGATCTTCCCATACTTCCCCCTGGAGAGCCACACTGAACTTGACATATCTATCTTTGATGGTCCCTCATCACCTGGGGCTACAGAAGGTGTTTAACAGGTTTTATTATTTTTCTGTTGAATCTGTACTGTATTTTCCTTTCTTCTAAATCTTCACCACACTCCACGTGTCCTATTATCTTTACCTTAATTCTTACCCTCTTAGTTTCAAGATAGAGTTCTCTCATATGATGTCATATCTTATGTGATGATGCTCAGGTACTTTCCTTTTCATCTTGGAATTAATTAGGGGATCCTCTTTTCCTCGAGGTCTCATGAAGGGAGTCATTACTTTTCCTTTGTTAATTCCTCAAAGTAATAAAGCTCAGTGGATAAGAGTATGATGTCTTCTCTGCACAGTCTGAGTTCATTTCTTGACCCCACTCCTTCCAAAGGGTGATATTGATTAAGTCATTTAGGCTATGCATGCCTCCATTAACTCACCTGCAAAATGAGGATGATACTAGTACACACCTTACTAGAGTATTATGAGGTTAAGATGTACTAATATATGCAAAGCACTTAATATATTATTACCTGGGATGTAACAACCATATAAGAATTAGATCTTATTATCATGCCTTCTTGGAGTACCATCCCCAGCATTCTCTTGAATCTTCATTTGTCCTGTTTTTGTTAGATGCTTCCTCTCTGTATACAGAAATCTTAAAAAAAAAAAAAAAAAGAAAGAAAGACAAAATGAACATATCTCCCTCCTGCAAGCATAGTAATTTCAAGACTTTCTTTCTCTCAAAGTGATCAATAGCCATTATCTTCATTCTCCCTCTATAAATTCACACTTTAATCCATTCTTGAAAGTATTCTGTCTTTTTGCTTCAACCACTATGGAAACTGCTCTCTGGAAGTAAACTGCCTGTCAGCAAACTCAGCTGAATTTCTTCAGCCCTCTGTCTCTTCTGTCCCTTGCAGCAGCTGACAAGGTTGATCATGCCCTTTTGAATCTCCCTCCTCACCCTACTCTTGGGATCATGTCTACATTCCAATTCCCTGTCTCTTCCTTCCTTGTTTTCTTGTGGACACTTCTTCTTCCTCTACCCTTTCTCTCTAATTGCCTCCCTTCAGATATCCACCCACTCGCAGGCAGGCTTCTGTGATGATCTGAGTACTGATCATTCTCAAATCCACATTTTCCATTCTGTTTCCCCTCTGAGATCTGGTTTTATATCTTGAGCTGCTCACTTGTCAGTTTCCCTTGGATGTCGTGTTGTCACCCACCTCAAACTCATCATTCAGTTTGCCTCGAACTAGTTCTGTTCTAGCTTCCTTACTTCTGTCATTAATCACACAGGACTCAGCCCTCAAACTCAAAACTTGATTCAGCCATTATATTTTTTCTGCTCTGGCCTCAGAGCCTAGTCGTTTACTAAATTGAATGGATTCTCCTTTTGGTATGCCTGTCCTGTTATTATTTCTCCCTACTCTTATTGTTCTACTTTCCTTAAACCCAACTGACTTCTTTTCCTCCAGGCATGCCTTGGGAATTTCTTACTGTTTAACTTGCTCATGCATTCTCCTCATGTAAAATACCTTCCTGTTTTTCACCTTACTTATGCAAAGCAAACCATTCTCATACTTTAGGAACTAGTCCAAATATCCTTGCTCCTCTGGGTAGTTTCCCCATTCATCAGCATTCGAAATGATGTTTTTCTCCTTTTAACTTGTATAATCCTTGCCTGTACCAACATATCTCTTGTATATTACAAGTTATCTTTTATTCATTTGTTGTGATTGTCTTAGTGTCCATCTAAGGGGGTGACATGCTTAGTACAATACTTTCCACATTGTAGGTATAGTCATAAATGTGTGTCCATGATGAACAAATCCTCAAATGATGCAGGTTATTCACTAGAGCCCAAGATGCTTGAATATTTGGGATTATTTCCATTTTAAGTAGAAACTAAATATAAGTCAATTTATGAATTTATCAGTACATTTAATACAATTTCAGTCAATTGAGAATCTCTCTTTTTCTTGGGTTGCATGCAATTTCCAGTGAGTGTTTATGGAGTGTTTCAACATAGGAACATTGGTGGGGTAGGGATGTGGAGGCAGGGGGCATCTGACCTTTCTTTGCTATATGCAGGGCTCTGGTATCCACTGGGATGTTTTCAGTCCTGTCTGGTATATGACCATCAGTCATATAACACACTGTTGTTTCCTCCTTTCTTCACCTGCACAGCATGCCCTCATTGATTCTAGATTAGCTCCTTCTGACTCCTACAGCATACATGGAAAACACAGTTACCTATATGCTGGGAGCAGGTAAATTCAGTGAAGCCCTCAGGACCATCAATTTAGATACTCTGCATATCCTTTTTACTCCATTCTTTACTTTTCCCACCCCCTTATTTGTAGAAAACTCTAAGAGTCCATTCTTAAGAATTTGACTATCCACTGCAATTTATTGGTAACCCTGAAATCCATATTCGCTGTGCTTTTGTGGTCATCTGTGGACTTGTGAAGAACAGTGCAAAATTTGATTGGCCTGGGCACATGTTCCCAGTGGGGTGAACAAGATGATGTCCTACTTTCTTGTTTTAGTTCTCATGTTATAAGCAATCATTCTTTTCATGGTCTTTCTAGTACCACATGTTTTGAATTTCTATGCTTTTTCTTGGTGATTTCACTGTTTAAAATGGCCTCTTAGGCATAGTGCTGAAGTTCTGTTTGGTGTTCTACACATTAGAAGGCTATGATATGCCTCACAGAAAAAAAAATATACATGTCAAGTAAGCTTTCTTGAGGCACGAATTATAGGGCTGTTGGCTGTAGGTTCAATTTAATGATGAAGCAGGGTGAATGTCGGAAAAACCACCAAACGCCGAATAGAAGCGAGGCAAGATTTTATTCACCGCTGGGCCAAAGCTGATCTCCTGATCTCAAGGAGAAAAATGCAGAGAATAGCCCCAACAAAGGTAGAAGTGAGCTTATATGGATTTCAGCAAGGCAGAATACGCCATTATTTGGTTAACCAATTACTATTTATAGCATTTCATGGTAGCCAATTATATTGTGACACACAGATGTTAGTTTTGGTGGAAACCTGTCATTTTAAAGTTCTTTGTCTTAAGAGGGTTTGAAATGACCAATCATAGTTAGACACCTAAGATATCGTGGGGCAGTGACTATGTGACAGACCACCTGATGCCAAATGGTAATGAGGTGTTTTGTAACCTTTGTATACAGGGTGTTAGGATGTGGTTAACCAGAACAGGGAAGCACAAGCTTGCTAAGCAGATTTACAGAAGCAGAAATAGCATGTTAGTATTTAACCATGCTTGAGGTCAGCCTACAACAATGAACAATCAATAATAATGAATAATAAAATGAATAATAAAATATTAAATAAGATATCTTTAAACAGAAAGACACATTAAACAAGATTATGTATGACTGATTGATGAAAAAGTGATCAGGGAACTTCATCTTATATTTCATCCTGGAGCAGTGGTTCAGGATTTGCTAATTCCGTATTCACAGTGACTTAATAGACCATAACTATTGTGAATAATGAGAATCACTTGTGTCTTTGTTTTGGTTTCCCTGAGAAGAAGTTTCATATATGAGTAGTTAATTTGGGACGTGATTCCAGGAAACACCAGTTAAGAAAGTGGGGTACTGAGACAAAGAGAAGGTGTTTATCTAATAAAGGATGTGTCATCAAGCAAGTTACCATGTGGGAAATTAGAGCTTGAGTTTACTGGTGAATTCTAGGAGCCAATGTGGACAACTCAGAGTTAGGCAATGTGAGATGGGGGGAGGGGGTTGGGTAGGGTGGAGAATCCTGCTTGTCTTTATTTAAGGGTTGTGCCTGGGAGCAGAGAGGATTAATCCATGAAAGAGCCCTCAGGCAAAGAGAAGCATGGACTAGTCAAGTGAAGTTCAGAGTCTGGTAATAAAATGTCAAGGCCTGAGATGCCCTAGGCAGGACAGTAACTTATATATATTCACAAATCTTATATTTATGACCTAAATGTGGGGGTCAGGATCCTGCAAATCAAAACTTCGGCTATCAAAATGCAAGAAAAATTTCTTTGTTTTTGACATATTATGCCCTGGGGCATATATCATTGTTGACACAATAAAGGGTACAGAGGAGTTATAGGTCTGGGTGTGGAGGGTCACTATCTTAAAATTGTATCTCATCCAGAGTCATTTTACCAATTATTTCCTCTATTTTGTAATTCATATAAAAATGTTTATCTACAAAGTTAATAAAGTATCTTGCAAGGCATATCTGCTGGTATCTAGGTCACAGCTTAGTGAATCCACCCTCTACTTCTGTTTGTTTGTTTATTTGAGAGAGAGAGAGAGAGAGAGAGAGAGAGAGAGGCAGAGAGGATCCCAAGCAGGCTCCATGCTGTCAGCATGGAAACTGACATAGGGCTTGATCTCACAAACCATGAGATCATGACCCGAGCTGAAATCAATAGCCCATCGCTTAACAAACTGCACCACCTGGAACCCACACCCTCTATTTTTGAGAATTCAGTTCAGTTAGAAAGATTACTTTTTTCTGTGCACCACTCAGACATTGCCACAGAGGTCTCAACTACTGTCATGGCCATCAAGTAAGAAAACTAATCTGTGAAATATAAGGTAAGTGACAGTTGATCACTCTTTATAACCTTTATTCCTTCTTCATCCTCTGCCTCATTTCTTCCATCTTGTATTCCTATCATCTCTGAGGCACAGTGCTCTTTTTGATTTTTAAGTCAAACCCAAATTCCAGTTCTCCTGCTTGCTTATGCTTTCCCACTTAAGCACTCAGTTTTCTATACTTTTTCCTCATGTCTTATCCTAGCTCCATTTTCTACCTTGCTTTTAGCACAACCACAGGCCATGTGGGTAGGAAGTTATCTCTTACTGCCATCTCCTCTGAGGCTCTCTTCTTCCGATGTGCACCGAAACAAACAAGAACACACATGGCGGGCCTATGAATAGGACTGAGAGGAAGGAAGGAGAGCTAAGCCTTCACAGTCGGGGTGACTTTTCTGATGTGCTGGCAGGAGCCAGACTGGGGTTTCTTACTCAGGGAGGCTCTATTTACAGTGAAAGCTTGCAAGGCTTTATTCGTAAGAACAGTGTCTTTATAGACAGAGAGACAGCTCTGAAGCCTCAGGAGAATATTGGCAGTCATTCTGAGGACATCTTCTCTTTCAGTTTTCAAAAAATTACGTTATTTGGAGGCCTAGTTTGTGACTGTGAAGCCATTTTATTCACTTTTGGTTTCTGAAAATGCATGATCCTTGCACCCTGTTTGTGGCCATTTACCATTTTCTTTTTATTTCTAGTCTGCTTCCATCTCATCGAAAAGTGTGGCTGCTTTCTTCACATAGGTATCCTCCCTTTGATTCCACTGCTTTTAAATTCTAGTGTATATTTTCTGTGCACGTGTTGGAGCCAGCTTTTCTTAACACATTCAGTTGGAGTATTTCAGTGCTTATCTCTGGAGTGGCCCCTTTTAAAAACAGCTTTTACTTCAGAGCAGGAGAGAGTTAGCTATTCCTCTCCTACCTCCATTCTTCCTGCGCAGGACCCCTCCTGGCCCTGATCACTCCCACCTGCAGAGCCCAAGCTGCAATCATGACTGCTGGAGCTCAGGGCAAGATTTGAAGTTCTTTCAAGGAGAGAGGAAAATGTCAGGGGTGCCTGAGTAGCTCAGTTGGTTAAGTTTCTGACTCTTGATTTTGGTTCAGGTCATGATCTCATGGCTTGAGCCCTGCATTGGGCTCTGTGCTGGCAATGCAGAGCCTGCTTGGGATTCCCTCTTTCTTTCTCTCTCTCTGCCTTTGCCCCACTGTTCTCTCTCCCTCTCTCTCTCATATAGATGAATAAACTTAAAAAAAAAACCACAATTTTTAAACTCATAATTTCCACTGGACTGGATGATCTTAGAAGTTTTACCTTTTTGAAAATTCTAAGCTTTGCCTATGGCAGCGAATTCTTCCTGTTGTCTTTTAAATTCTGTGATGATTCAACAAGAAAATAAACTTCACTATGAAAAATAAATTTGTAAAGAAAAACTATACTGACATGTTAAAAAGTGCTTGATTATAATTTATTATTTTTCATCTAGAACTTTTATCAAGTAAAAGGAACACAGGTATTAAATGGTATATATACTATCTTAGGTCAGAGGATTTTTTGTCTTAATTAAAGAGAGTCATAAAATGTTAGATTGAGTTCTTAATCAATATTGCTTCCATGTGCTTGTAACATTTACACTTGTGCTGAGTGTTTATACGTCCACTATTCATGGACTTACTGAATCAGAAGGTACGTTTGTTTTTTCAGCACACTATTTCAATTATTAAAAATCATTTCTCTTTGAAAAAGTACTGTAGCTGCCAACATGTACTTTATGATTTACTTTTTAAGAAATTAAAATGCCTTTTTCATAAAATGAGATTTTAGAATATACCAATCCTTCATATTAGAATTATATTTTTGCTAAGAAAGGTGAAACATTTAACTTGAAATGTATCTTATCTTTATGATATGTCAACGGTATTTACTGATCAATTTTTATTAGCCTCTTTTCCAAGCAGCTGCTCTTGAGGTTATAGATTAAGAATAAAGAGGAAATATAACTTGTCTGCAGTGACAAAATCAGAGGAGCGTGAGCACATTGGAGATATTTCAGTCCAATTCCATTCATTATTGGTTTTTCCTACATAAAGGATCAGAATACGAATAAGCCAAAGGTGAGACATCTATCAGAATTGTGAGGGAACTTTTTTAACTAAATGTATTATGGATGAGAAATACACAGTTTAGGAAATAGGAATAGGATGTTGCACTTAAGTGTAATAGACAGTAAACTTATCAGGAGATTCAAGCTCTATCATCTTTTATTTTCACAAAATGGAGTATTAGGGGTTGTCAATGGACTCTGGATCTGATAAGGTTTTACTGGTGGTGCTGTACCATGTGAATGAACTAGGAAGAAGAAAGGAAAGCAACTTTTATATCCAGGATGGATAGGTTGGAAAGGTTCCTCCATATAATGGCTTTAGCCTGCTCCTAGGTCAAGAGCATGCTTCCTTTAAACCTTTTGGATAGTTCACACTATAAATGTTGGATTTTCTCACTTTCTTTTTCTCTATTTGTTCTACTTATTTATTTTCAGATTCAGTCGACTTGTAAAGTTTCTATTGTTTCCATTATTGAGACTATCTTAACTGGTAACATCATTGCATGGCTACTCAGAAAATTGACACTATGAATCTACAGACATGCGAGAAGTGAATTAAAAATTTAATATTATTGGCGTGTTTCCAATGTAGGTTAAATTTTTTAGTAGCTCATCTGAAAGGAGATTTTTTTTTTGAGGTTTCTTCTGATATTTCAACAGAGATTAATCAACAGAAGTTAAAGCAGATTGTGATTTAGCTGGAGAAGGGAAAATCTAAAGAAATTCTAACCTTCACCTACTGGTTCAAAGGCTGAGGGGGCTTTGAAATAAAAATTTGTTTTTCTAACGTAAGGTGTAAATATTTAGATCTAAAGATGTGAAAAGTCTTTTACAGATGTATTTTAAGAATAAAGCAACCCTCCTTTGAGAGAAGCCATTTACAATTGCACACAGCTTCAAAATGAGAAAATGAGCACTAAACTCAGTGGTTTTGTTCAAGGTGACAAAAACCTTGTCTAAGTAATAGCCTAACTCCCTCCCAGTAATAAGGAGCATAGATTTTGCAGCTTTTTCATTCCAACATGAAGTCTTGGAACCCTGGAGTCAAGAAGTTGACAAATGACTTATTTCATGAGGTTTTACTAAGTATTCCTTAGGTGTCTCTGCTGGCCATACACTAAGATCAAGGTCACAGAAATGTGAGGGGCCTTTGCCAGGTACATTCTTCTCTACTTGGGAAAAGCTAAAATTAAATATGCAAAAAAAATCCATTACTTAATGATAATCGTGGCAAGTGGCACATAGAAGACAATCAAGTAGTTATGAGCATCTGTTACAGAAGTCCTGCTCTAGTCTGGTGAATCCGGAAGGACGTAATGAGGCCACGATGTCTGAATCCAGGTCTAAAAAGAAGCCATTTGGGGGCCTGCTGGGCTTTCCAGTTAGAGGGAACAGCAGGAAGTTTTCCAGGCAGGAAAGAAAAGGAACAGGGCCAAGTGTGAGAAAATCGAAGTAGGCCAGTGTATTGAAGAAGCACCTGGAACCAGGCGCTATCGTTTGAAGTGAACAAGAAGACTTCCAGACGGCTTCTGCACGCCTGGGAGCACTGGGTTAGCTGGATATGTGAGCAGAAGGCAGGGAGAGAATTGAGGGGTCACTGAAGTTTTGTAAGAAAAATTTTCATGTTTGGAAAAAGTGGGCATACATTCCATTTTATTTATGTTTATGTTTATGTTATTATTTTTTAATTTAAATTTTATTTTACAATTTCCATATAGTTAACATACAGTCATATTAGTTTCAGGTGTACAATATAGTGGTTCAACAAGTCTTACAGTTCTCAGAGCTTGTCATGCTAAGTGCACGCTTAATCACCTTCACCTATTTCACCCATCCCCCTACTTTCCTCCTCTTTGGTAATCACCAGTTCTCTAAGTTTTAGTTTTTAAAAAACAATTTTTTTATGTTTATTTATTTTTTAGAGAGACAGAGAAACAGAATGTGAGTGGGGGAGGGGCAGACAAAGAAGGAGACACAGAATCTGAAGCAGGCTCCAGGCTCCATGCTGTCAGCACAGAGCCAATGCGGGGCTCAAATCCACAAGATGTGAGCTCATGACTTGAGCTGAAGTCAGACGCTTAACTGACTGAGCCACTCAGGTGCCCCATCTAATTTTTAGTTTTCTGTTCCTTTTTTCCTTTGTTTTATTTCTTAAATTCCACATGTGAGTGAAATCATATGGTATTTGCCTTTCTCTGACTAACTTATTTCACTTAAAATTATACTCTCAAGATCCATCCATGATGTTGCAATTAACATGCCACTTTATAGACAGCATTTTATTTAAATTTCAAAGCAGTCATGAAGTCAGTTTTATCCCGTTTATTTCATAAACAAACAAACTGGGCTCAGAAAGTATAAACAATTTATACAAAATTCCAGCAAAGTTGGCACTTGACTAATTTTTCCTAAGACGCTCCCTGCAAATCAGAACAAAAAACTATCAAGGAAATCTCATCACCACCTTCACCAATACCACACTCTGGAATCACAGACTTTTGTCTGGCCAAGCAACAGAGCCATTTACCTCAGGACCTGAATGAACCACTGAGGCCATGTGCCTTCCTTCAGTCTACAGATGAGGAAATTGGAGATGAATGATGCAAAATAACACACCTGACACCCCAAGGGCATGATGATGTGAGTTATTGGAAGAGACTGGGTTTATCAGTCACAGTGCTTTTCACCTTACAACCCCAGGCTGCAACTGTCTTTCAGCAACCACAGACCCAAAAGTTAGTGGCTAAGAGGACCATTGTACATCTAATACTTTGACAGACTGAGGCCACCACATTTACTGAAAGAAGTCATCTTGAGGGGCACCTGGGTGGCTCAGTTGCTTAAGACTCCAACTATGGCTCAGGTCATGATCTCCCAGTTTGTGGGTTCCAGCCCCATGTCAGGCTCTGTGCTGACAGCGTAGAGCCTGGAGCCTGCTTTGGATTCTCTGTCTCCTTCTCTCTGTCAGTCCCTCCCCCATTTGTGCTCTGTCTCTCTCAGTCTCTCAAAAATAAATAAAGGTCAAACATTTTTTTTTAAAAAAAGTCATCTTGAACTTTGGAGGCAAAAACCTCCTTTTTATCCTGGTCCTTAATAATGTCTGTTTTTGTTCCATCTACCTAATTAGAAATCCTTCTGTGTGAATAAACCAAGGTAATTTATTTTCTATCATTGCAGGGATAAACCACCTTGCTCTCAATTCCAAAACTTTTCTGGAAACTTTGGAGTTTCTTGGAATTAGAGAACTATTCAGGCACTGTAGAAGAGAAAACCTTTGAGGTGGGTGGAATAGGAGGAAAAGTCAACTCAAAATTGGTTTTTAATGTTTTTAGGTTTTTCAGGAAACCAAAATAGGAGCACTGTTTGCCTATACCAAATTGTTTTCAGAATAGGTGAATCTGTGTATGTTCATAAAGAACATTCTGTTCAAAATGGGTAAATGCAAATTAATTGGGCTTTTAACATTAAAAATGAATGCCAGTGAGCAGATATCTTAAGAGAAGCAGTTCTGAAAAATGAATATCAATCATATTTAGTTGGGTTCTCCACTAGAGGGCAAGAAGCACATTTCCGCACAGTCGATGCCTTAATGACGGGCTGGCATTTGAAACCAGGCATGTTTCAGGTTGTCTAATTGCCAGTCATCATTCTTAAAATGTACTTAGTGTAATCACAAACAGTTGACTTTTACATTTCTTCCAGGAAATCGAGAACAATCAATTCTTATATCTCTGTCTCTGAGCTCGTTTGTTGTCATCTAGCTGAGATTTTTCACCATAACACTTTTAATAAAATCATTTTAAAAATTAAGAATTTGCTAATTCAAAAGAGCTGTGCAGTAGGAGGCAGGCTGGATGGTAATTTTAGTAAGGCAAGGTACGCTTGGAGAAAGATGATTTTTAAAGCTCCTATAAAAACATACTGGCTCCTTAGACTCTATTGACCATGCTTGTGTTTTATAGGCATAAAGAAAATAAACTGCCATCAATTTGCACCTTATTCAGATGGAGGCACAAAGGGAAAATGAGCTCCTTGTACATCAGCACTCAGCTGCCACCTGCCCCTTCCCCAGTGCGTGGTATCTAGATCCATTTCCTTAGAAGCAGAGCCTGAGACAAGGGTTCAAATGTTTGTGATTTGTGGAGGGTGTGCTATTCCCTGTAAGAGATGGAGTGAGTCCTCATTGAGAAGGACAAGTTGCAGAGTGAATGCGTTCTCAGGGAGAGGTCAGCCTTGGCCTACTTCACAGAGAGAGGGGAGCACAAATTGCAAAGTTATCCACCGTTGTGGAAAAGGTGCTGACCTTTGATAATATGTTTATCTTGGAGTACAGTTGTTTGTCTAAACTTCCTTTAATGCTATGATTTATTTTTAAATGCCTTTTGTATTAGGATGATCCACATAAAATTGCCATTATTCAACAGTTATTCAACAGTTCTTGACCCACAAAAACATCAATTTTATCAGTTTGATATAGTTCAACCTACTTGTTTGTCTCCTTGCTTTAATTTATTTTATTATTCTTTTACTTCTTCAGCATAACAAAAATCATATACCATGTGGTACGTGCATTGTGAAGGAGTCTCTTATTTTGAAACTGCAGGGCAGAATGTTCCTATGTGGTTTCATCTTGCTTAATGTGATCACTTATTTTACTCCTTTCACTAAAATATGAGCGTCACATTTTATCACATTTTTAAATTTGTTGAGGTTTACCCATGTGTGACTGATTCAATACAACTCAGACATTTCCTTTACAGCCATCAAATACTAATAACCCATTTGCCCTCAATAAGCCATATGTTCCATATGCTCTGTGAATCAAGTAGAAATCTCTTGTGGAAGAAAGATATGACTGTGGGGTTGAACCCTTCCTCAGGTTGTTTAAAAATATTTACTTAGCTCCCATTGGGCACTGAAACACTATCTTAGTTCAATTGAAGCATTAAAATGAAGTATAATGTCTCTCTTTGTCCTCAAAGAATTAGAGGTCAATACTTTGTATTATTAAGAATATATATTTATGATGGACAGATCTTCTTGTCCACTTAGGTTCTTTTTTTTGTTTTTACTAGTATATAGTGTATTTTCTTGTCCCTTATAATTTTTTTTCTTAAGTTCCATCCATTTATAAAGATAATAACATTGCTATTCCAGTTTTATTTTGGCTCATTTTAGATAGATAAATCTTTTCCTCTTATTTTCAATTTTTATACATTTTCTCATGTGTGTATCTTTTGATGACCATATATTCTCTGATCTTGATTTTTAACTGTACCTAAAAAGACTTCTCTTAATGTATGAGATTATCTCATTACATGACCTTACTACTGCCATATTATTTTCCATTTTCCATTACTATAATTTCTTTTCCCTCTGGCTTTCCACCCAAGAGAAGGGTTTTAGTTTACCAGTTAAAAGTGATTCATTCTATTTTGTTGTTATGACTGTCCTTAACTTGGGGTCCACAATCATGTTCATATACCCCTATTAATATCTAAATCTTCTAGTAAGACAAATCTCATTTGGTCCCTTCCATTACCTCTTATCATGTTGGTATATTTTCATTCTCAATTTTTATTTCTACCATTTTATGGTTATAACTTCTCTCTTTTCTGTGGTCTTTAATGGCTTTTTCTTTCTTTCATTTTTTTCAATGGCAACACCATACTCACTCAGAGTGTTTTATTACCCTATCTTCCTAAATTTCCTACTTCACCCTTCTGAGTTTGTATCTCTTCTTGATCCAAGAAGGCCTTCAAAGCAGTCCTTATGTGGCAAATATTCTGAAGCCTTGTATGCCTGAGAATGTATTTTACGCTTCAAAATTTCAATGACATTTTAACAGCTTATCAAATTCTAGGTGATGAAAATCTTAGACAAGTATGTAGTATTGTAAGCATTTTTATCCTAATTTGCAAAAGATCTCACTCTGAAATGGCTGAAACCTACTAACATAACATAACATAATGTAACATAATATAACATAACATAACAACATAGCATAACTAAACATAGAGGTTTTCTATGGACTTCTACACTTAGTAAATACCACATCCATTATGGTTTGAGATCTGAATAAAAACTACCATGGCTGTTAGGATGGGGTTCTGTCAGGAACACAGCAAGGAGTAACAGGAGACAGATCGTCCAGGGACGAAATTTTAGGTAACTGGAGGGCTGCCTCCTGTAGGTAGCTGGTCTCCCCCACATCCTTGGAGGTGGACCTCATCCCTCCATCTTTCCATACATTGCTTCACACAACATTTCAGGAATGACATGAACCCTTCTTAACACTCTTACCATGTCTTCCATGTACCTTGCAACTGTCGGTACACTCACTGCCTAGCCCCCATCTTGCCCCAGCTATTTCAGCCTGCACTGCCTACTGAAACTTGATCTTAGATTGCAGCCATTCCTTAGATATTCTGACAGCCCTGCTGCCCCGATCTTAAGTCATACAGTCCTCAGCTCATTTGCCCTCTCTCTCTTCAACCTCTCCTCCTTACATTCTCAAAGATGCTGCTGGGAGTGAAGTGTTAGGGGAAAGCAGAGTGGGGCCTTGTAGGGGGGTGTGTTTGGAGGTCGGGGAGAGCACAGTTTGACCCCATCACGTTTGTGCCTGTTCCTCCTCTTAAGAAACACTTTTCCAAATTTTTGTAATACATTGATTGACATCTGCTGACACACTCCTGGGTTCTGGGATAGGTTTCTTGCAACTTGGGAATAATTGGTTGCAAATTAGGAACAGCTGGAATGGGACTAAGGCAGGGTAGGGACTGAAAAATATTTATGAGGCTGAATCTTAATACCAAGCTGTTTATTTTCTCTTATTTGTCCCATTGGAATAAAATAATTAATAGCCTTTATATTCTATAGAAAAGAAGGAACAGGGGGAGGAAAACATTCCACTAACATTACCTTTTGTGAAGAAAGAGTCTTTTGGCCTATAATTGTATCAGAGTTAGTATGATATCAACAACAATTGAAAGCGATGTTTTGCTTTCAGTACTAAGCAACTAATTGTGCCCTTGAAGGATAGAGGAAAGGCAGAGAACAAATATGCTTCCTTGTCAATTCCAATTTCAGTTTCCGGAATTTGAGTCCTGAAATGGTGTTGGAATATAGATCTTGTTCCATTTTCATTACAACCTGGGAGCTGTGCAATGAAAAAAGTGAATGGTGTAGTTAAACCCCTTAGGGAAGTCGTTTTCTAGTTGAGAAGGAAGCAAGCCTCGGTGAAAAATGTGAATAAACACAGGGATGTGGTATTTATTTGTGTTCAAAACAGGCTGAACACAGAGTAGATGAGAAAAAAAATTCCATTTAGCTGCCCTTTAGAAAGTGGTCTTTAGAGGAAGGAATCCTGGGGCCCCTGGGAGGCTTACTTAGTTAAGCTTCCAATTTCGGCTCAGGTTATGATCTCACGGCTGGTGGGTTCAAGCCCCACATCGGGCTCTGTGCTGGCAGCTAGCTCAGAGCCTGGACACTGCTTCAGATTCTGTATCTCCCTCTTTCTCTGCCTCGCCCCTGCTCATGCTGTCTCTCTCTCTCAGAAATAAATAAAATATTAAAAAGAATTTAGAGGAAGGAATCCTAACTATCCCAAGTTTGTGCCTCCTGCGATGGAAAAGAAAAGGCCAAGAATAAAAATAGTTTAATGTGGAAATTTTCAGCCATGTCTCAAAAGACTTATTACAAAGATCAGAGCAGAAAATTCCTGTTTTCTTACTGGTATTAGATTTACTGATATTTAGACCCCAAAATAATGGTATTAATGATCAGAACTCAATAGGAAGTTTTCTCTGGGTTTATAAAACAATAAACATATACCAAATTTCAACTGAATATATGATAATACTCAGAGAATACACAAAGGGATGTTGTGAAACTTTATAGTATTTATAAAAGTTCATACAAGGAGAAAGTGGCACAGTTAAGAACTGATATTAAGGATTCCAGGTAAGATTGTTTTTTATTTTTAATTTTTAATGTTTATTTATTTACTTTTGAGAGAGAGACAGAGCACAAGCAGGGGAGGGGCAGAGAGAGAGCCAGAGGGAGAATCTGACAGTGCAGAGCCAGATGTGGAGCTCAGTCCCGAGAACTGTGAGATCATGACCTGAGCTGAAATCAAGAGCTGGATGCTTACCCAATGGAGCCATCCAGGTGCCCCTCCAGATAGGACTCTATGGAGAGGTATTCTTGACCACTGACAGAGGTATGGCTTCTAGCTCAGCTGTGGGTCAGTGCAGGAAATGCCAAGAAGGAAGCATTTTCTTTTCTGAGGCAGCATCATTTATCCACCAACAGAGTTCTGCTTATATATCACAGATTCATGGAGTTATCTGAGTAGAGGAGGTACTAGAACTCAGTTAGGGCCCAGATTTTAAAGATGAGGAAACCAAAGCCCAGAACCAAACTGATGTTCCCTAAGTCACACAGGAGTTAGTGGCTTAGGCAAAAAAATTTTTGAGACTTCATTTTTAAGTAATCTCTACACCAGCATGGGCTAGAACTTATTACAGAGAGGTCAAGGGTCACATTCTCTACCAAGTGAGCCAGCCAGGCACCCCTGACGTGGCAAATTTTTGAAACTTTTGAGCATCACCAAAAAGGAGATGCTGCATCTTTAAATTCTAAAAATAAGTATTTAAGTTACTGAGATTCTGTAAATTTTAAAATATTTCAGGCTAATGCAGATGAACTCTTTAAGACATATGAGTAGGAGTAGTGTATTTCTGTCTGTCATCGAGAGCAGGTTTTTCCTCAAAGCACATATCATAAACTGCCCTCGGTTAGGGAAAATTTGGAGCACTGCCTGAGCTTTGTTCAAGGCAAAGACTCTTTTTTTTTTTTTTTTTTTTTTATATTTTAATGCTTATTTATTTTTGAGAGGGAAAGACAGAGGATGAGCGAGGAAGGGACAGAGAGAGAGGGAGACACAGGATCCGAAGCGGCTCAGGCTCTGAGCTAGCTGTCAGCACAGAGCCCAACACGGGGCTTGAACCCACAGATTGTGTGAGATCATGATCTGAGCTAGAGTCCCACGCTCAACAAACGGAGACATTCAGGTGCCAAAGGCATAGACTCTTGAGCAATAAAACCGATCAACGAGTGTTTTGTATACAACTACTAGGGTATGATGGGCTCTACCCACTAGCAGCTTGAAGTCTTCATGGGAAATAAGACAAACCCATATTTTGTAGTGTTCATTCCCTTACCAAGCATTGTGAAGGACTTCCACCTTTACATTGTAAGTGGCATTGGTGCATGAGAATCCCTGCCTAGCCTCAGTGCCTAACATTCTTGGATTCACTGTGCCCATCCCCTCTGAATTTTCCCCCTATCTTCCCAATCAGCCTAACTGTGAGTGATTTCTTCTTAGCTATTAATCCCATATTCACTCTCCATACATAAGTTTCCCTGCTAGGAGACTTAACCTTGACAGTGAGTCTCTTGGAGAGAGATTCCTTCATCCTTCTAGACTAGGTCAGATTTCTGTTTTGAATCATCACAGCACTCTGATCTTTTACTTCCTAACACATTATTTTGTGTTTGTTTCTATATATTCCTGATTAAATAATTAATATCTGTCTCTCCCACTCTTCTGTGATCTCCAAGGGCAGGTCCAATGTTGTTTTGATCACTGTTATATCACTAACATCCAGCAACATGTGTGACACACTAACAGGTTTTTAATTAAAAATATCTATGGTAAATTTTGTACTTTTAATTATATGACTGCAGTAGAGCTTAATTGATTAGGAAAGTTTGAATATAGTTAACTTCAATTGTGAGTAGATAAATATTTGAAAAACATCAGTTCCATCAGTTCATACAAAAGTGTTGGCTATGGCTTCACTACTTAACCTGTAATAGTTATTATATATATAATATATATGTATATAATTATATATACTATATAACATATATATAATATTATAATAGCAGGGGCATCAGCTGTGAGTCCCTTAGAAATGCAGGGTCTCAGGCTCCTCTCCAGACAGTAGTGTGTCAGAAAATGAAAATTACAAGACTCCTCAGGTGTTTCCTGTGTACTGGGTTATGTTTGTTGTACATGAGGAATTAAAAACTCAAAGCTTTCTTTGGCCAGGAAAATCCCCCAGAAGTGAAACAAGCCAGTTATATATATGTAAGCATGGTAACAGGTGACTTCTGACCCTTGCTCTCCTCTTAGTAGGATGGTGCAGACTGTGTTGATGTAAAGATCTTTACCTTGATCTAATATAGCTAGGCTGCTATATAGATCAGGATGATGGCAGGCCTGGTGTTGCAAGACATTTAAGCAGTTCAAGAGAAACTAGAAATGCAAACTTGCATGCAGAGGTGGTAGCTTCAAACATGACTAAATTCATTTCCTTTTCAGGCAAAAGAATTGTGAGTTGTCAGGGTGTCTGGGTGGCTCAATTGGTTAAGCATCTGACTTTGGCTCAAGTCATGGTGTCAGGGTTCATGGGTTTGAGTCCTGCCTTAGACTCTGTGCTGACAGCTCAGAGCCTGGAGCCTGCTTTGGACTCTATGTCTCCCTCTTTCTCTCTGCTCCTCCCCTGCATGTGCTCTTTCTCCCCATGTCTCTCAAAAATAAATAAACATTAGAAATTTTTAAAAACCAAAAATAAGAGTTGTGAGGGTCAAATAGGACACACATGTGTGATAGTTCTGGCTCGGAATTCCCTTGACTTGCAAAATTTCATACAAGTGAGGAGATCTTTAGGAATGCAATAAATGGATTCTAATTCCTCACTAATTTGGAATTCTTTAATTTTGCAAGTCAGAAAATTTTCTTTTCTGTAGCCATGTCATTCATTCTTTCTTTTGTTAATTTACTTACCCAGTAATCATTTGCTTGTACTCTGTGCTGAGCACGTCCCGTGCCAGTTATAGAGGTCCTAAAAATGAATGACACACAATCCACATGACTTCCAAAGGCTTACGCTCTCATAATGACAGCATTATACCTATGAAATGTATGATTTTCTATAAGGATTTGCTAAAATAGTTTGTCATGTCTATTTTTGAGAGATGTTCTTCAGATGGTTATACTGTAACTTGAGTAGTTCACAAGTCTACACCAGGAAACAGATGTAGAAGATACAGACAAATGGAGTGAAGGAGATTGAGGAGAAGATGTGGCTCAGCTAAGACGCAATCCCAAGGGACTGAATTCTGAGTAGCATTTGTAGCACTCTTGCGAATTTTAAAATGTTAACATTTCTTACAAATCTTCCCCTGCTTCATAATTTCTGGCCAACAAGAAAACCATCTGCATCTTCACCCAGGTAGAGCTCCTTCACCCAAGCTAGAGCTTTGAATTCCATCTCTCATGTAGAGTCAAGACTTAATGAAGTGGTTTAACCACATTTTGCATATTTTCTTTCTTTCTGGTTCTCAGGGTTCTCATTTCTTTTGTTGGTTTGAGGTCATTTATCTGTCTTTGTTAGAGAAGTTCATGTTACCTTGGGAGAAGCAGTGACATTTATGAGAAAGCCCCACACTGTTAACAAACACTTCAGAAGCCTTTATATTAGTTTGTTGGCAGCTGTGATCAAGAGTTTAATAAAAAGCAACTGAATATTGTATTCAAATACCACTTGTTGATTATCCCATAGTAGTGAGTGAGCAAAGGTCCAATTAATCTGTGATACAATATCCAGGACATGATTTGCATCCAGGATAAAAGTATGTTTTGTCTCATTTCACCTGAACTTTCTATCTCATTCCTCCTTCTTTGCTGAATAATGCTCTGATGATAAAATAAGTAACTTTTCAGGTTGTTTTTTTTTTTTTTTGAGGGATAATAGTAATATGCTTTCCAAAACACTTAGCACCAAATAAACAGGCTTGAATGAGTCTGTCCTTCAGCATACACCTACTCCCTACATAGCAAGCCACTCACCTATGTAGAATTTTTTATTTTATTTTTTAAGTAGATTCTATGCCCATTATGGGGCTCAAATTCATGACCCTGAGATCAAGAGTCACTCACTCTACCAACTGAGCCAACCAGCTACCCCTGTAGAATTTATTTTACTGTTTTAGCTTCATTGTTTCCATTCTGATTCTGAAAAGATTTTCACACTCTGTTTTATTGTCCTCTGCACTTAGCATTTCTAGCCTTCTTGCACTATAAAATCTCTCCATTCAGCAGAGACATCAACACTCAACATTAATTTTCTCCAAGGCTTCTCAGTGTGTCTTCCCTAATCAGTAACATATCGTCATGTCTACAGATGTTTCCTCACTCATCCTAGGGAATAGAGAGTCTAGAGTCACCCAGGAAAACCATGAGTCTGTTCCACACTCTAAACTAGTGCTTTAATCTAAGCCTTCTTCTTTATTCTGGCTCCCAGATTACCTAAATCTTCCAAGCCTCTCCCCCGACCCCCTGCTTCTACTGCCTTCCATATTTTGCATATCAGTCACAGTGACTTTTTTGAAAAATGAAAATCTTATCACACATGCCCCTTTCTTGCTTAAAGTAGTTCATTGGTTTCTCATTGCGTCGAGAATGGAACCAGGCTCATCTGACACATAAGCTCCATTGTACTGTATCTGGTGTGGCCTTTCTTAACTATACCAAACACTCCTGACTGCCTCTGATCTCTGAGTGAGGAGCTCATGTCTTTCATATGTGGCTCTTCCTTTTGCAAAATGACGCACGCCACTCCCTTCCCCTGGCACCCTCGTCCTGTCTCCTGAGTAACTTCCTGGCGGATTACCACTTGACTCTTGCTTTGAAAGCACAGTCTCCGAAACTTTTATCTTGGATTCCAGTCATGCCTCTGCCACTTACTAGTTCCAGACCTGGAATAAGTCATCCTGCCTCTGAGTGCTTTAATTTCCTCATCTGTGAAACAGGGTAATACCAGTGCTCACTAGGTTGTTGTGAAAAGTAAACAGATATGTGTAAGGAATTCATCATGTGAGTGCACAATAAATTATTAAGGCTAAATCCAAACATTACTATCACATTTTGCTTTTTTGTCACATTTTTAGTCAGCTTGAAGATAATACAAAGGCAAACCCATTGTGATAAAAAATCATAAAGAGAAGAAAGCATTCCAAAGCCAAACATAAATGATTTGGGGATGACCAATTAATTTGGATTTGTCATTTTCTGTGCTGTTGATTAGGGTAGTTAACATACAGTTTCTGAAATTCAAGATTAAAATGAAATGGATATAAATAAATGACTACCTATATTGGAAAGAAGGAATGGAATATAAAAATAGGTATTACATAATTATTCAATTATTTTTCCAATCTTAGCTGAAAATTTTATTGGAAGGCTTCCAACATTCTTAAATTTTTAGATATTTATCCTAGTCTATCTTAGGTGAGGAGGAGAATGAAAATTTGCCCTTGTGCAAACTCTAATGATGTATATAATTACCCTACAGCTTGGCCTAGGTATGCCAAAGATTCTGCTGCCTCCAGGACCAATTACTTGGGTCTAAGGTTTGAAATGGTACATAGGGTCCAGTCCTGAGTGATGCTTAGGATCTCAGGAGACCCCAATGAATGAGGAAGTAAGCACTTCTGGCTGATTTCTGGAATGCCATTTAGACCTCTAGTTGGCTCTGGGACCAGATCATGCTTCTATTTAAAGCCAATGGTCTTAGGCAGCTAGGAGTCTTGATGTTATGATACCAGAGGATTTCATAGCTGGGAACAGAGTGTAATGTTTGGGATTTAGTGAAACTATAGCTTTAAATAAAAGCAGGCTCCATTCGTGAAAATCTGCTGGAACAGAGGGAGGGAAGCCTGAGGAAACTCGGAGCAGGACCTCCTTGGCTGTCCCAACAGCCAATGATGGCATCCTCCCAGGGCCATGGCCAGATTGCTGGGCTCCTCTGAATTTTACTGGAGGATTGGGAGCTAGTCACTGTTATACTGATTTACTGATTAAATCAGGACCCTACTGAGAGTGAAAGGGGACAATTATTTTCATACTCCTGATGTGCCCAGGACAAGAGCAGAAACAAGGAATGCTTTTGGCAGATCGGGTACTGTCATTTCCCTGAAGTTGAAATGAGGAGAGAAGGTGAAAAAAAGGGGGCAGATTTATTATGAATGATAGCTTGCCCCTACTCTTCCTGTGTGTGGGCCCCTCATTCTTCCTCTATCTTTTCTTGCATTAGTTCTGCCTTTCTTCTGTATTAATAGGTTTAAATGTATGTATAATGCTTAGAAGACCGCTGCAATAAAAAAAATTTCTATATAAGCAAAAACCTCTCTCCTATTAAAATGTCACTGTGGTGTAAACTAATTGTAATACCACTATTCTATAAGATTGCAATGTTTATGAAATCCCTGTACATTGAGATTATTAGTGTTTGCAATATGCAATGCTTTATAACTAAGTAAGCTTTTACTCTCTACAGACACATCTGCATTTACTGGGATCTGAGCATGATTTGTTTCTTTTGCTTTGGAGCTTTTCAGTTTGAAGCTTATTTGTGAGGATTGAGACATAAATATCACTTTGTTTCCTCTCTGTGAAATATGCCCAAGTGTTTTAACAATTCATTTATTCAATAAACAATTAATAGCCATCTATGCTATATGCCAAACACTGTTAGAATTTATGTGAGACACAAAGATAAGTAAGATGTGGTCTTATGCTCAATGTATTCACCACTGACATTTTTTTCTATGTCAAGAATATCTTTTTAATAAGAAATCAAATCAAATTTAAATTCAAATCAAATGTTTACACTTGGAAGAATCTACTATGGTCGGAGATAGCATACGTATGTCATTGTTTAAATATCTATTTAAATGAAATTTAAACATTTATTTCTCCTCACTTCTACCCCCGATCACATCCTGGGCATCTTTTCTGTGAAGCTGAGTCATCCAATGGTGGCTATTCCTGAACATGAAACTCTTGATTCCAAAGAGGTAAATGTAAGATACAATTAGAGATATAGTTATCCATTTCCATGTGGTGTTAGGCTGTAGAAATAAACAAATCTTATTTTAAAATATATTAATAAGAGTGTACTCCCCCTCCCCCCACATTTTTAAAAAGAAAAATCTAACTGGCCCATTCTGTGTTGTTCAGAAGCAATTGATAGTTGAATAAGTAAATAATTCTTGCTGCTTATTAATGTGAAAGATGGTTCTAGGGGTCCCCTTGTGTGTAGCACCTTGATCACAAACCACCTCTTTCTATCCTGATGTCTGTCTTTGTGATTTCTACTTCGGCTTCATATGTGAAATCCTGTTGTCTTCTCTCCAGGGTCAAAGAGTGCCCATAATACTTACGGTGGGTCTTGTGAGTGCGAGGCCCCAGGGTCTCACAGTGTCTCAGTTTCAGCTCACTGGAGGATGTCTGCTGAGCTCACTGAGCACTGCCCCTGATCCCCTGGTAAATTCTACATATAGGCAAAAGCATACCAGTTGAAACAGCTTTTGATTTTCACACAATTGGGTAACCACTTCACATTTTGAGCCAACAAAAAATAAATTGAAAACTCTTCGTAAGGGTGCCTGGGTGGCTCAGTCTGTTAGGCATCCAACTCCTGATTTCAGCTCAGGTCATGATCTCACGGCTCATGGGTTTGAGGCCAGCGGCAGGATCTGGGCTGGCAGTGTGGAGCCTGCTTGGGATTCTCTCTCTCTCCTCTCTCTTTGCCCCTCCCCTGTTCCCTCTCTCACTCTCTCTCTCTCTCTCTCAAAATAAATAAATGTTAAAAAGTTTTTTATTTTTATAAATGCTGTACCAAAAGGCAAAGAAAAAAATGTGTATAGGAATTTTTAATTTTCTTTTAATCAAGAGTAAGGATAATTGAACAATGTTTTCTTCTTCGACATCTCTCAGACAAAGAGGTAAATGTGAGGGAAAAAAGTGATTTTTAAAGAACTTTTCTTTAAGAAGGGAGTGAGATAGCTCATGCTTTCATTTCAGATACCCTTGGATAGTGGCATTTGCAGCCTCCAAATTTAGAAAAAAAAATAAGCATAATACAAAAGAGAAATATGAATAATAAAGTTCCAAATAAAATGTAACTTTTTCAAGGCATATTTTGTACAATTTAGGGCATGTTACCCAGTTTACTTAAACTGACATTCCTATTGCTGCAAATGTGAAAACTTTTATCATATGAGACCACATGGCTCTGTACTATAACATTAGTCATTAAAATATAAAAGCGTGTTATGAGTAAGTGTGGTTTCTAATTCTGATCATATCTTTGATTATTTTAAAATAGGTTTATTGGTTCAATGAGTATGGACATATGGAAAAATTTTAATATATATAGCCAAATTGTGTTCCTGAGGAATTATGTAAAAATTCTGTACTTTTCTGTTAGTCTATTTTGTTTATGCATTATGTTATGCATTTATCTACTGGTATTCTTATTGAGTTGTAAACTCCCTTTATATATTAAGGATATTAACTCTTTGTCAAGTGTGCTAGCCCTTCTGGTGTTGATAGTGGCAAATTGTGTATAGTAGAAAAATCAGACAAATCATTATGTCCAAAGGTAGAATGACTGAATAAATTTTACACTGATATCAGTGACTGTTTTCATAACTTTCCATTCAGCCATTGACTCAACAGCCTGCTCTGCCTTTCTCATCAGTGGTTAATTAGCTTCTTGACTTAAGTAACCTGCAAAGGCTTAGTTTCACTCTAGCTCTTAAGCCATTCCTTCTGTCATCTGATCTTTCTTTTTTTTTTTTTTAAGTAATCTCTACATCCCTCCCTCTATGACCCTACTCACTCTCATTCTGTCTCTCTCTCTCCCTCTCAAAATAAGTAAACATTAAAAAAATTTTTTAAAAGGGGACACCTGGTTGACTCAGTCAGTTAATTCTGTCTCTCTCTCTCCCTCTCAAAATAAGTAAACATTAAAAAATTTTTTTAAAAGGGGACACCTGGTTGACTCAGTCAGTTAAGCATCCAACTTCAGTAGAGATCATGATCTCCTGGTTCACAAGTTTGAGACCCACATTGGACTCTGTGTTGACAGCTCAGAGCCTGCTTCAGATTCCATGTCTCCCTAACTCTCTCTCTCTCTGTAACCCTACCCATTCTCCATCTCTCTCTCTCTCAAAAATAAATAAACATTAAACAAAAATTTAAAAATAATCTCTTCATTTAACATGAGGCTCAAACTCATAACCCCAAGATCAAGAGTCATGCACTCTATCAACTGAGCCAGCCAGGTGCCCCCAAATTTTACACATTTCAGAGGAATGTAAAAAAACATGGCAACCAAATATTTTCTTTATTTCAAACATAATAATTTTGGCTTGAACTCAAATAGGCTGTTTCTACACAATAAGAGTGTTTCTACAGAGTAATAGAAAATCAGCTGGTTATTTAAATAACAGAGGCATCTAGTTTAGATAGTAAGTGCTGAAGTAAGAACTTTTGGGGGCCCCTGGGTGGCTCAGTCAGTTAAGCATCCGACTTCAGCTTAGGTCATGATCTCACTGCTTGTGGGTTGGAGCCCCAGGCAGGGGCCTGTGGTGACAGCTCAGAGCCTGAAGCCTGTTTCAGATTCTGTATCTCCTTCTCTCTCTGCACCTCCCCTGCTCACACTGTCTCTCTTTCTCTCTAAGAAATAAATAAAAACATTAATAAAAAGAACTTTTGGATGTGTTGCAAAACAGAATAACTAGGATATCATATTTGTATTTTTTGCACCAAATATCATATTTCTAGAGACAAACTTAAAATTAAGGTAGTGGGCAAGATTAATAAAAAGTGATTTCAACTCAGATTTCAAATATATGAGAAATATCATAAAGGAAACTAAAGTTTGAAGCTTAACATTTATGAGATAGTTACAGTTGATATTAAAGGACATATAAATAATTAAGCAAGAGACCATTTTATGCTTCCAGAGTGCTGTGCTTTACTTGTTGGTAATACTGGCATGCTTGGGAGCAGTTTGACAACTTTTTACAACTCCTTATGATATGTGGTCAGACTGTAATATTGATCCATATATTTTCCCCAAACCCTCTCTTTTTATTTATTTACCTGCAAAGCAACAACCAAGAAAACGATGTTTTTATAAAACAATTCCATTATTTAAAAAAATTTTTTTCATTTATTTATTTTGAGAGGGGGAGGAGGGGCAGAAAGAGGAGGAGAAAGGGAATCCCAGCAGGCTCCACACTCACCCTGGAGCCCGATGTGGGGCTCCTTCTCATGAACCATGACATCATGACCTAAGCTGAGGTCGAGAGACAGTCACTTAACCAACGGAGCCACTCAGGTACCCCTAAAACAATTCCATTCTTATGACTTTACAGCCTAAGGAGTAAACCATTCCAGTTATATACACAGTACAAATAACAAATTATGGAAGAACCTTGACTGGATCTCGGAACTCCCCCTTGGTTTTTCCTTCACTTCTGAAGACAGCAGCTTATCTTTCTTACTACCAGAGTCCCACCTCGTGTTATTTATGGATACTAGTTTTTAAAATTTGCTTTGAAATTCATTTAAAAACAAACAGACCTCAGATATATCTGATTTGATTTGCTCCTTGTTTTTATAAATCATAAGATTTATAAAATATCTTTTAAAAGAACTAGCTCAAAACAACACTTTCACTTATAATCTAGTTCAGTGGTTCTCAACTCTGTCTGAACATAAGAATTCACTGGGACCTTTTAAAAGCCCCAATAGCAGGGTTCCACTCCAGGCAAATTAAGTAAAGGATCTCTGGAGGTCAGTAAAGACATTGATTGAAAAATCTCTCCAGGTGATTCAAATGGACAACAGGAGTTGAGATGCTCAAATTCTAGCTCCTTTGTTGGCAGTCTAGGAAAGCAAATTGAATAAGTTATTCAATCTTGGAAACAAACACTTTGAATGTAAAAGCAGGAGAATCATAACAAAAGTTTGTTTTGGAGAATGCTTTGCATTAATAAAAAATACCAGGTCACATATTTCTGTCTAGCGTCATAGAGAATTTAACATGTGCTTTAACCTGGTAGATAAATTTTGAGAGCTCTGCTCTATGTTGAGATTCACTGCAATTTCTTTAGTAAAACCTAATATTTCTTTCTGTTTTCTTTGATATTCCCCACAAGGTTAGGAAAACCCTTAGGCTGGGCAGGGCATAGCATTTGATGCAAGCTGAGTGTGGGGGTGTGACGGGGGTGTGATACATTCCAATCAGTGTTTTATTTAGCATTCCATATGGCACTTTTAAAAATAGTTGACCAATGATGAGCCCATATACAAGCAGATGAAATCCCTAAATAACCGATTTAACCTGATCAATTTTCAAAGGAGGTCCATTTCATACATGTCAATTATTCACACCAATGCAGTAATTTCCAAGTAGGTATATATATAACACCATCTAATTTATTAAAAACAAAACAAAAAAACCCTCCTTGTGTGAGGTAAATGATTTCTGAATAGAGTTACTTAGAAGAAATTAAATTCTAGTAACAATAATTATTTCTGACTGTATTCATCTAGTCTTGTGAATTTAGCAACTCTTTGATCCACAGCCATTGTATAACCCACTTCTCTTTCCACAGGCTTCATTGTGAAAGTCATACTGGGGAATGAGATAGAAACAGACCTGCTGCTCCTCGTATCACCTTCTACACACAGCCCTAGGCCTATTTTATTTTTAACTTGAGGGTCAATTGATTTCCAAAAACATGATTAGATGCAGTTGATTCTGACCTTTCGGATGCACTTGCTAATAACACAACTTGAGAGCTAATCATTCACCAGCTGCCCATAAACACATACAAGGCAAATTCTTCTCCTATTTTCTCATTCCTTCTCTCTGCAGATTTTTTTAAACATTTAAGAGTTAGCAGGATAACAATGGTGCTAGCAAGGTGACTCCGACTTTTCGGCTGCAGTGCATATAAGCCTTTTGTGTTCATTTTATTTGGAATTCAAGAACCTCTATTGATGTTTCAAAGTTCTAATCTTCGGGAGCACGCATCTTGTTCCTTTATCTTTATCCTCTAGATGAGAACATAGAGAAGGGGAAGTTCGTGTCTTGTCCATGGAAGCCACTCTCATTTTCTGGTTTGATTCAAGGGTAAAAGTGAAATTATCAAGAAGAATGGGCCCTGGCTATTCCCTTCAGGCAATTTCTCATAAATGTTATTTCTCAAAATCAGGCTTTGATAAATCTTCAATTGCCAAGTTCAAGGTTGTAATCTCAGGCAAGAACTCAGAATCTGGATATTACTAACTGTTGATTAAAATAAAATTCATATGCTTTGAAAGACAGCTAGCCAGAGAGCCAGGGTAAATTTATCTTATAAACACACCTAATATGAATGCCTGGATGGAGAGTCCCCCTGCCCTGCCATCCAGGTAGACAGGGCAATGTTAACCAGAAGGACATTCCTATCTCCAGGCTTGGCAGCACTGGAACCCACCAAAATGACTTTCCTGGTTGTAAGCCTCCTGCCTGTTTTAGGGAAATATAATTTTTTAAAATTCTACCAATCCTGAAATCACCTTAAAGATAGTAGAGGAAGGAAACAATCACACAGAGAGTACAAAGACAGGAAGAAATCTCACCTTGTGTATAGCCAAGCAGATATAACCCATTATATATATGTTCTCAAGTTAAATAATTATTTAATTTCTCCTTAAGTAAGATTTGGCAGTGGCATTTATTACACATATTTCACTCTAGCTTGCCTGGCAATTGGGGTGACTGTGTTAGTTAATCAGCTTTACACAAAGCTACAACACACTTTTCATGTCTTTATAACAGGAGGTAGGTATCGGCTAGTTAGGCTCTTATCCTCTCTCAGAAACTAGGAAATGTGAGTGCTATCTCACTTAGACATTTACATTCAAAGGATATGGTTCTCAAAATCCTTCAGAAAGACATTTCTAGGTCTTAAAGCTGATAAAATCCCTGTCTGATTTTCAGAAGAATTTATATACATTTCAACGAGAGGAGACTATATTTACAACAAGTTTTTTTTTTTTTTAAGTTTATTTATTTATTTATTTGAGAGAGACAGAGACAGCACAAGAGGGTAGGGGCAGAGAGAGAGAGAGAGAGAGAGAATCCCAAGCAGGCACGGAGCATTATACGGGGCTCAAACTCACAAAACCATGAGATCATGACCTGAGCCGAATCCAAGAGTCAGCTGCTTAACCGGCTGAGCCACCCAGGTAACCCCACAAGTTTTTTAAAAGTAAATGCTCTATGAGGGAGAGATGGAAATTGCTTCCCTTATTTTCAACATGGAGAATGAAGTCTCTTCTTTTTATTTTTTATTTTTATTTTTTTAAAAATCAATATTTATTTTTGAGAGAGAGAGAGAGAGAGAGGCAGAGTATGAGCCGGGAGAGGGGCAGAGAGAGACTGAAACATAGAATCTGAAGCAGGCTCCAGGTTGCAGGCTCCAGGCTCCAGGCTGTCACCATAGAGCCTGAAACGGGTCTTGAACTCAAGAACCATGATGTCATGACCTGCACCGAAGTCAGATGCTTAACTGACTAAGCCAGCCTGACACCCCTGAAGTCTCTTCTTTTTAATTTCTATTTTTTTCTTACACTTGTTTGACAGGAGGCAGAATTGAAATCTGAGAAAGTATTACTCTAAGTAGTCAATAGAAAGACAAAGGTCTTACTTATATTTCTTTTCTAGGGATGCAGTGAATCTACTATGTGAGAATTGCAGGTTTGACAATTTTGGGGGCTCTCCTTCCAAGGCATCTCAATAGATTAATGTTGGGTTTTGTATAGAAGTGGATGATGGTGAAGCTGAGTAAGTCAGGAACTCCATGGACTTCCATTCCTCCATGTGCTAAGTTTCCAAGACAAACAAAATAACATCAGGGCTAATCACTATTTGCAGTTCGGGTCATCCAAATATTAGATGTTTTGACCTCAGATTCAATGTTTTGCCCTCTAGTGTCCATTATACCTACATTCTCTATCTATCAAGCTACCTTTATAGCACCACTAATTACTGAACATGTTATAGCTTCTGGCTTATGGATAAGGAATTCTGATACTAGATCTTGTGTTTTCACACCCAAGTTAGTATTATGTAAATGTCCAAAGTATATTTAAAATCTTTCAGAAAAAAATGAATATGCAGAAATAATACTATATACATTTCCTGGAAATGGCTTTTTTTTTCTGGATACATGAAGTCTGACTTCATACTTAAAAGGACACACATGTAGATCATTTTGCTTTCATTTGGCAGAGAAAAGTATACATGAATGGTTTTGTATAAAAAGGGAATAAAAAAATTTACACAGCACATTCTTTTAAGAAATGTGTTCTGTAACATTGGATTAAAGTTTTACAGCACTACATTACTTATTATCCAAAGTTCACTCAAAATTAAAAAATTAGAATTTGAGTTCCTTCAGAATTATGATTTTTAATAATGCCTTCAGTTCTTATTTATATTTTCTTATATCCAAGATAAGTGTGTTGTTCAACCCACAGGGCGATAAGATCCTGAGCCTTGGCTACCAGGGTGCTAGACTGAAAAATGAGGATTTATCTGTTTGTTTTATTAATGAACTTCATCTTTCTGAAATGTCGGACCTCTGTTTTTCCCAAGTTATTTAATGCCTTCTATACTGAGATGCGCAAAGGAAACTAGAAACTTCACAAAATGTTGAAAATCCTGACTCTGCCGGTCATAGAAATGTATCATTTCAAACCAGCTGCTGATTTGTGATGCCAAATGTTACTTTGACCTGTCAGTGGGTTCAGGAAGAGCTGAGAAATAGTGCTGAGTTTGCCAGCAGGACAGCAGAGGATGCACTACCTGTTCCTTCTCAATCTGACTTATTGTTTATATACTTATAAATCTTATATTGGAAAGAGAATTCAGACAGCATTTAGTCCAATATTTTACTGAATGTTATGATCCTGCAATTATATCCTTATGCATCTTCTGGTTAAATACTTTTGATGACAGAGAGTTGATCATTTACAAGCCACACATAATGTGGGTTTTCGTAGATGGCTAAAACTAACGACCACACTAACAACAAAGACAAATAGAAAACACTGGACAGACTAGGGTTTAGTTTCAAATGCTGTGGCCTTGGCCATGATATTTCATCTTTGTGAGCCTCAATTCCATTTTCTGTAGAATGAGATCAAGGGATAATGGAGATCTGTGTTTATGCATGCAAAGTGCTTAGCATATAAAATACATAACACTTCATAAGCATTAGCTAAAGGATGATGATTCCTTTAAATCCCTTGTAGTATTAGCTACCAAATGTTAGTACTTTAGGGAAAATCAAATAAATGGTAGTTTTTCTTTGTTAGAAAGAAAAGGAGGAGATGCGATTTAGTCATTTCCTCCTTTTATTTTAAAGCTTTGGAGGATCCCAGATGATGAAGGCTACAACTTACTTATTTTATGACTGCTGATTTTCTGTAGCCAGAAAAAATCAGTACAGTAGTGGAGCTACCCCATTGCTTTAGTGGCTTTTTCCTTCCCTCCTCCTTCTCATCTAACAAATGTAGTTTCTCCTAATGATACAGAATGTATCCACATTTCACAATTCTGCTTGGCTGCTTGGTCATATTGTATTCAGGTTTCCTGTCTGCTTTACTTACTTCTTACACATAGCTCCTGTTTCTCTGGGGCCAGCTTTCTCATACCACTGTGTCGTCACCCTATGACCCAGCCCAGGGCATAGCAGGGAGAGTTACTTATAGAAGAGCAATGGACCTCTTTTCTTCTCCACCTGCCATTTTGGAAGGCTCCAATGGCACTTGGAAGTATAAAGTTATGGTCATTTTCTTCCATTGGTGCCATTCTATCACATTGTTCATTCAGAGTGACATTTGAGAACTAACTTTTCTTCTGCCCTCATCTCTGATCCTTTTTTTTAAACTTTCTTTCTTGATTTGTATAATTTTTCTTGATTTGTATAATCTACTGATACCTATCCCACTCAATTTAGTTCACGTCATCTGTTCAAGAGAATCTAACCTTGTCAAATAGGAACATGGAGAGATGGATGGTTCAAAAGATTATGAAAATGACTCCTGTGCCACATAGCAGCATTATCAAGCCAATTACTCAATACATGAAACGAAAACAATAGACAGTTCATTTGCGGTCTCTGTCTTTTGTAATGTTCCATTTTGCAAAAGCTGGGACTTACTCCAACCCCACTTCACTTTACCTCCTTGTTTGAAATGTTACATTCTAGCGAATGATGCAGTCATCAGTGCTAGGGAAAGAGGGAGGGGCAGCAGCCAAATGATTGGCAGGTGAGGGCTTGTGGGTGGGATATGGCAACATTTTACCTTAAGGCTGCAAGAGCCCCTCAAAGCCATCGCAACCTCCTGAAGGAGGCCAGAGCTGCTCAGCTGAGCTCCCCAGAGATCAGTCTGATGTGAAGGTACAGTTGCAGGTCTTTATTATGCCATTCATTGTGTAATAAGAAAACAGCTCCTAAGGGAAAAAAAATAAAAATTTCCTACTATAAATATTTTTAATATGACACTTTATGCCCACATACTAATGTATAAATTTTCAAGTCTACTTTTAAAACGTTATTTACTCATTAAACTGACTACTATTTTCTCTTGTCTTGTAGCAATGAAGTTGGAGCAGAAGCTGAAAACACAGGCCATGCTGAAGTTTTCTGGAATGCTGGTGCTAATCAGTTGCTAGATTTAGTGTTTAAATTTTTTTTTTTTTCTGTATGACTGTTCCCTTGGTGAACTGCAGTGCAGAAGTGGAAGTAAAAAAAAAAGTGTCCTGCAGGCATATAACATCACAGTATCCTACTAACCTTCCACACAGGAAAGATTTATCCACAGCTTCTTGCACCACTGTTAGAGCCTTTAATGCCTTCTATTAAGCTGACAGCAATACTAACATGCCCCTATATTTAGCAGCCGAATAAAGAAGAATCATGGGTAAATAGAAGAGCTGTTGTGACTATTTTTCAACACCAGTTTTATTTAAGGTACACATTACTTACTGAATCTGGTCTTATTTCCCTTTTGATATATATATACACATACACATATATATACACATATATACATGTATACATATATATGTATATATATTTTTTGCCTTTGCAATAACTGTATATATGTGTATATACATATTTTTTTCTTTTTTTTTTTTACATGCAAAGAAAATGAACAACATAAAAAAAATAAGCCCCTGCCGGCTTTCAGGAGATGCTAATATTCAGGGCTTCATTGGGGTGATATTGAACATGAGAAAGTTGGTATTTCACATAACACACACTGTTTTCCTGTTCTGTCTGGGTTCTGGGTTATCAGAACAGACTAAGTGCTGAGGGCAGCCCAGTAATGTTGAGCATTATGTTGTTGGGATGTCCTTGCCATTGTGGTTTCTTGGTTTGTTGTCACATGGTTCTTGTGAAGCCTACTTCAGAATCAGCTCATACTTATAATAATCTTGGGAGCAGTAAAAACCAGAGAACAAACCTACCCTGTGATGACAATCCTGGGAGCCCATGCTCCTGTGTACCCAGTGCTCACCTTATGGGCCGGGCTCAGTTTCTTTCATCTCAAGTAGTCTGTCCCAACCTTGTCCAGGTGGTTTCCTTTCAAAAGCCTTCTGTCCAGTTGAGAAGCCTAGGGCGAACACACTAATGGGGAAACTATGGCAATTCTAGACAGTGAGCTCCTGGTAGCAGGTGAGCCCTGGTAATGGCTCCTTTTCTTCCTTCTTTCACATAATCCTTGTTACCTTGTAGCCAGCTCTCTTTGAGCTACAGCTCTCTCAGACCACTGCCTCATTACCCCCATTATTCTGGGATAACGCAAAGTGGGGAAAGTTGTCTACAGAAGAGTAACCGGCCTTTCTCATTCTCCCCTCGCCATTTTGCAATGATCTATTTTCAGTCATTGACTGGCACCTGGAAATATAAAGTTATCATATCTTCTGCATTAGTGTATGAGGCACAGGAGAGTTTTAGTAAAGGTCTCTGCTCATTTCTCTCACCCAAACAAACAAAACTACTTCTCTATCAACCAACTAAACTGTGTGAGGCATCACTTTAGATTATTAATAATAAATCTCTAGTACTCACTGGGTTTCCTCACACCAAATGCTTCATGTGAATTTTTAAAGTTTATTTATTTATTTTGAGAGAGAGTGTGTGTGTTAGCTGGGGAAAGGCAGGGGGAGGGGAGAGAGAGAGAGAGAGAGAGAGAGAGAGAGAGAGAGAATCTCAAGCAGGCTCACAGCTTTCAGCATGGAGCCTGACAATGGGGCATGAACTCATAATCTGTGAGACCGTGACCTGAGCCAAAACCAAGAGTAAGTCACTTTAAAAAAAATACTTTTTAATGTTTTTATTTATTTCTGAGAGAGAGAGAGAGAGAGACAGAATCTGAAGCAGGCTCCAGGCTCTGAGCTAGCTCTCAGCACAGAGCCCGACAGAGGGCTTGAACCTATGAACTGTGAGATCATGACCTGAGTCGAAGTCGGTTGCTTAACCTACTGAGCCACCTGGCACCTCAAGTTAGTCACTTAACACACTGAACCACCCAAGTGCCTTAGTGCTTCATATGAATTTAACTTAACCTTCACAATGAGCCGGCAAAGTAGGTAATATAATTACTTATATTTTATGTTTCCATAAGAACAGATTCCAAAAGATTAAATCAAGCTAGTTGGTGGTAGAATCAGAATTCCAATCCAGATACTCTGACTTGAAGACTAGCCAATTATTGAAACTTTCATTCACTCATTCATTCATTTCTAAAAAATGTTTATTTATTTATTTTGAGAGAGAGAGAGAGGAAGAAAGCCTGAGCGGGAAGGGGCAGAGAGAGAGGGAGAAAATCCCAAGCAGGCTCCCTGCTATCAGTGCGAAGTCTGATGCCCACCAACTGTGTGATCATGACCTGAGCCAAAACCAAGAGTCAGATGCTTAACTGACTGAGCCACTCAGGTGCATCGGTTCATTCCTTTTTTTGACCTTCAGTGTGAAAGGTTGAGTTTATTACACTCCCCAGTTTATGACAGACTGCTGTTATAAGTTTGGGGAGGTCCTTCTATCTAGATGATCAATTATTTTTTATAACAATATCTATCTTCCCTTCCTATGCTGTAAAAACACATTCGTATGTTCAAAACATGTTTTGAACATATTCATTGTTTTGCCTGCACGTATAAGAAATGTAAATGATATTGTTTATATTGTTTCTTTTTTTTTTCTTTTTCCCAGCACTATGGTTTTTAAGCTCTATTCACAGTGCTCTGTAAATGTCAAGTGGATTGTTTTCTCACAGCTGTGTGGTATGCTTTTATCCCATATCACCTACCCACCTGTCCACTGATGGTCCTTCAGGTTGTTTTCCTCTACAAGGGATGGTTGTGCTACACAACCTTGCATGTGCTCCCTTGTAGATCTTTGTGGAGAATTTCTCTGGAATATATACACAGGACTAGAATTGTTTAATCACAAATATGCATGCATTAAATTTGACTGAGTCTGCTCAGAATGCTGCTCTTTAGAGTGGCCATACCAATCTTCATTCCCACCAACGATACATTTGGGCTTTTTTATATCCCTGGGTTCTTCTCCACTTATGAAGTTCTGAACTTAGAAATAAGTTATATTATCACTAAAGCATCCTCTAAGATGGGAGGTTGATTTGAAATGGTGTCCTATTTATCCTAAGTTTCCCAATTCTTATACTCCAACTCGTTGTGGTTGTCAGTCAGATATGGGCTCCATTTCATTGATGAAAAACTTGAACCACAAGAGTTATTTGACTGAGGGCACCAAAGTACTAAATGATAACCAGAGAACAGGGTCTTTTGATTTTCCTATTGTGCTATTTCTGCCAAAACAAGTGGCATCTTAACATCATGGTCTAACCTAGTTGATCAGTTTCTCAGCAAAATCAGTCTTAAGAGCATGAGTACAGCAGGGCCAAATGTTAGCTATGGAGAGAACTCAGAGAATGAACTGAGTGCTCTTTAGTTCCGTTCGTACCGGCAGTTAGTGCCCTGAGTAGTTTAGGGCACAGTGGCTGTGAGGAAGAAGGGCGTGAGAACAGCACTATAGACAGACAGATACTGAAGCTGTCGATATGGGTTCCCTGGGAAGCAGATTCTGAGACAGAGATTTAGTGTAAATAGTTTCTTTGGAAGATGATCACGGAGAATACTGGGGAGGGTATGATGAAGTAAGCTAAGGAAGAGAAGGAACCAAAATCCATTTGAAGCCAGTTATTGCAAAGGCAACTGGAGCTCATTCCCATGGGGAGTTCAAAGATACAAAGTTGAACATGTCTCAGAGTTAATTCAACTCAAAAGAAGGGAAACTGGGGTAGTTATTGTAACAGCCTTTCCAGAGCCGTGGCGTCTTTCTTTGTAAAGCTTTTTTTTCTTTGACTTTTTATTGTGCAAACCTAATAGGACTCATTACTTTTTGTGATATTTTAATTAGGAAAAAATGGAAAGTCTGTTGAATATTGTTCTTTATGGTGTCTGAAGTGCAAGAAGGAAGAGTTAGTTGAAAGCTTAACAAAGGAATATTTTCAGAATTTTATTTATTGGACAAATAAAAATTTCTACAATTAAGACTAGGAACAAAAATCCTTTTACTAAACTGTCTTGGATTTTCACATTTTGAAAGAATATTTATCTCCTAGAAATTAAATCAACTGTGTGAGAGAATAACTTCGTTTATAAGAAGAAAAGATTATTTAGCTTAGAGCAAGTCTAGAGGTATTGGAATAATCAAATAGTAATTGGGAAATATTACTGACTTTGTTTAAGATATATATTATGTGTTGGGGACTTTCCATATGTTTCTGTGGTATGTCGTAAAATGAAACATAATTTTCCCTTCATGTTTTAGAATGTTATTCTCAATGTATTTAACCAGAAGTCAGTTTTTCTTCTTTATTTCATACTTAATGAGTACACCTTAATTTCTCATAAACATTTTCTAATGGATTTATTTGGAATTGTTCAGCATCAATTATACACTTGAGTCCAGAGTTTCCTCAACTGAAAACTCTGGGGATAAATTTAAAAACTGAAATTGTATAATAGGTCAAGGAAGCTTAGTAAATTAAAAAAAAATACAAATGACACAGATTTCCCGTGGGCTGCCAATGGCGACTCCGGAATATTGAACAAAAGTTAGAAAATAAAAACAATGGAGGACTCAACTAAAAAAATAGAAAGAAAAAAAAAAGAAAAATGATATCCCTGTGTAATATTTAGCTAAGAACATGCTTTGTGGTAGTAGAAATAGCACTAATGGAAAGGCTAATGGTTGGATAGTAATAGGAATGGGACTGGAAATTATTTCTTACAGGGCTCAGGAAGCATTTTTAAATAATTTTGAACTGAACTAATTTACTCAAGAGTGTAGGGATTCCAGCCATTTTGCCAACTCTGTTTTTGAATCATAGCTCAGCATTTTTAAAAATTTAAATCATTACTAGTTTAGGTAAATATTGTCACATTTTTAAATTTAAATCTTTACAAGTTTAGGTAAAATTTGTAGACAATACAGAGAAATTAAGGATAGTTTAATTACATGTGTTTTTTCCTCATGTACAGATAAAGTATATGTAAAATATTTTACTTGAGTCATTTGATTGGAAAAAGAGGAAGATTTGGAAGAATATGTGATAGGCTGTGGTCTGAATTTTTTTTTGAAAATTGGTGTACAGTTATAGGTGGATTCAACAGAATTTGGGGAAGTACACCACCAAGAACTTAAGCTCTTGTTAATTATTATATTCTGAGTTTGTAATTCTAGGGGAAGATTTCTTTTCTACATTTTTTTGCACAAACTTAATGACATTTTCCTAAGGGGGAGATAATTTAAATATGTATGTTTCCTCCAAGTTTTCAGTCCTACCACTAAGCACAGATTTTACTTGCAGAAAAAGAGCTGAATCTCTATAGAAATGTATTGAACTGCTACAGTAATTTTTGTTGAAGGACGGGTCCTGACCTGGGATAAATGAGGAGTTTTAGAGTATGAGATCTTTAGTGTTTCTGAGAACAAAAGTTGAAAAATATAATTCCACTTGGTTTTCTTCAAGAAGGAAAAGGGAAAAAATAACTTCATCATGTTTATAAAACAATGAAAAGGCATGTGAAATAAGTCATTTGAAAACAACGGTTAGCTCAGAGCAGCCAATATTTATAGTATTAAGGGTACATTTTAAATTGAAAATATTTAATTATTTTTAATGTTTTAAGCTTGCCTAGAGATTTCATCGTTCACACACACACACACACACACACACACACACACACGCAAACACAATTATTCCTAAGATTGTATGTATTGCAAGCATGGACGTTGAGATGCCATGCTCAAGTAGGAAAGAAAATGGAGCAGCTTTAGTTGAAAACTTTCAAGATAAACTAGCTGTGACTCCTTGAGTAGTTATCAGTATATCTTTAGAAGGCTCAGTTTTTCCATCTGCAAAATATGTTTCAGATTAGCTTTTTCTTCTCTTGGTTTCCTTTCAACTAAAATACTTACATGAATTTATTACTCAGTTTTAGGAAATTCAGCTCTACATTCTAAAATTGAGCAATAGAATAATTGGGGGAATATGGCATTATGTTTCAGCACTATGGGTCTGTTACAGTGCTAGCTGTATCTTTCAGAGTGACCAAGACCACTTGTATCAGAATGAGTGAGGGTACTTTTCTAAAAAGCCATTTTCTGTTCCTTTTCCATACCTATTGAATTAGAATACATTAAATGGGGCCCAGAAATCTGGTTTTTAAATAAGATCTATGTGTTATTTCCATGAAGGCAAACTTCTGATAACCATAGGTTCTTGGATCAGTATAATAGATAAGCTGGAAGAATAGAAATGTTCCATATGATTAAGATAAGCATGTTATGACATTGTTAGTCTTACTGGCAGTGAGAGGGCAGAAAGAACCTATACTAAGTGTTTTCACATCAATCAAATATGGGTGAATAATATAATCAAACTGAATACAGTTATGCTAAGTATATGATAGGATTAATAAGGGATCCTAAACTGGCAATGTACTACTGAATTTTGCAGAAGGAAAAAAGGACTAGTCATCATTAGGGCCATAAATATTAACAATTTTGGATGGATCTTAAGTCAAATATACACAATGGAAAATTGGAATAATTAGAGGAACAGTTTATGTTGTTTATTATCCTTCCCTATGCCAATTGAGACTAAGGAAGGAAAGAACTAGCATATATTATGAGCCCCTGAAAGGCCCAAGATCAGAGACAGATCATCTATATATTTTACCTCATTTCAGTTTAATCATTCCCAAAGTCATACAAGGTGAACATTATTTCTTCAGTAACAATGAGAAGTGAGCTGAAGCTGAGGGAAAATAAGTCTCAAAGCCTCATAGGATGTGGTAGGATTGGATTTGAATTTCAGTCTTCCTTTTTGTTGTTGTTCCAAATTTCTTTCCATCATATAAGTGTTTTTGCATTTTCCTCCTGCTGCATGTCAGAGAACACTCCTTTGGAAAACATGTTCCCTTCTTTAAGGACACATCACCAGGAACTACTGAATAGAGATCATAACAGGTAGGAACCTCTCCACCAGCTTGGGTTACAAATCGTTTCTAATTGGTAGCTCAAGTCTGCATTTGCCCTATGTGTAAAAAACCTGAATGCCCATTTCTTGACACTGTGTTTTGGTTCCCTTTGTCCAGAGGCTCCTTCACATAAGATGAACCCCCTTTGGGAACTTAGCTTCCACTCTCTAAGCCAATCTTGAGGGGCAGAATATTTGCTCAAGCAATTCTTCCCCAATTAACAAAATCTGCCTCACGGTGACTTGTTTCTTAATGTATTTTATTTCCTTTTTAAAGAAATTCTGCCTCACTTAGCACTCCATCATGATAGAAGAGGATTTAGAGATTATATATATTTCAGTGGTGTGCCAGCTGTCTTTCACTCCTTTTTCTCAGATGCTTTACCACTCTGATGTTGAAAACTGCTGTTACACTACACTGTTCCATGAAGAATCAAGAAAGCCTGGTGTGATTCATTCACCATTTCTGAACACATTTGCGAAATCAATCTCAGACGTATATATAGAATGTCACCTCTAGTTAAGACAGGCTGGAACACATACCTACTTGCAAAAAGAAGTTCAATGCCCTCTCCAAGATTTCTATAAATTCTCAAGGACTTACACTTTTCATACTTCTCTAGAACAAATTTCCAGCTTCTATGGAATATTCGCGCTCTACTCTTTATCTTGTTATGCTCTTAGAGTGTCTTCAGTGTGGGTCACAAGCTGTTTCCTTGATAAGGTCTGCCACAAAGTCCCCTCCAACAAGGTATGCAATAGTTACTTACTGGAGACCTGTGGGTAATGTTGAGGGATGGGAAACACAAACATGTTATCAAATGGTAGACTATTTAATTTTGGATTTTAGACTTCCTTGTTCTTCAAATGGAATGAACCAAATTGGTGTCTTCAGTTTCTACGTTGGAGTTTGGGGTCCTTCTCCCATTTTCTGACCCTTTAGCCCCATTCCATGCTCAGATTTCTTTCTTCATTTTTATGCACCTATTTTAGTATCTCTTTTTCATATCTTCTCCCCACCCACCCAAATAGTTTATTGATTTTCTTTTTTTTTTTTTTAGATTTTTTAAAATTTTTTTTATTTATTTTTAGGAGAGAGAGAGAGAGAGACAGCGTGAGCAGGGGAGGGTCAGAGAGAGAGGGAGTCACAGACTGAAATAGGCTCCAGGCTCTGAACTGGTAGTCAGCACAGAGCCCGACGCGGGGCTCGAACCCACGAACCGTGAGATCATGACCCAAGCGAAAGTCGGACGCTTAACCGACTAAGCCACCCAGGCGCCCCTTGATTGTCTTAAATAAAGATGGTTTCTTTCCTCTAAGCCCCTCCCAGAGGTAAAATTTCTTCCTTTACAGAAAGTGAAAATATTACAAAATGCAAGTGAATTGGAATCATCACAGTAAAAACAAAAACAAAACTACTGTGTTTGTCTACTCTGGAGTTACTTGTTTGGGCACCCTCTGCCCAAGCGGATATACAGTTTCCATGACAGGTTGCTCTTCAGCCCCTTTTACCTTGAAACCTTCCACTTTCTTAATCCACTTGGTCATGGACATGTCCAGACTCTCATTGTCAGGCTCCTTTTTGATTAGCAATTTGGGTGTGAATCACATCCTTGGCTCTAATCTGACACTTAGTTCAGGTGTTCATCCCTTAACACTGTGGACCTATGATCTAGAAAATCTGTCATATTCTGGTGTCTGATGCAGTTCTCGGGAGCTCAGGCCATACAGGAAAGGGGTAGGGGTTTATTTGACTTGAGCCATTTGGGAGTCTCAACTGTGTACAACAATATGTAACTGGAGTTACATATTGAAAAATAAGCTATGTTGAAGGTGACCTATGCTTTCCACTCTATCTTGGAAATAGGTAGTATTATTGGGAGAAACAGTGAAAAGTGCTGTTGACTGAAAATACACTTGACTTTCTGGAAAAATGCCCAGAAAACTTTTCAGTTTCTATTGACTGGCTACGTGAGAGTTGTACTTACTTTAGAGGATTAAAATGGAAGAGAATACATGAGGCTAAGCTTTGCCTATCAACTCTGCAACCTAGTCATTTTTGTTTCATGAGACACCATTTTAGGCTTATTAAAAATATTACATGTCAGACCATTTCCTTGGTAAATGCTTTATCTCTACAATTAATAAAAAATATAAATGGAAACCTGCAGCTGACTGAATGGTCCTTTCAGTCTGCATCCAAATTCTGTTTATGCTTAGAGCCAGAATACTAAGAAAATGTGCTCTGTTCACTTGATAAGCTTCTGCTTTGTTGAACCGCCCAAGAAACTAAGTTTCAGGTATTTCCTACAAGGAGAACTTCTCTTTAAGACCAGCCAGACACAAGCTCAGTGAAGGTTTTCCTGGCAAACACTTCCCAGCCACCTCTCACGGCATGAGAACTGATTAGTCAGTCATCGCATGACTGGGGCTCTCGCAGTGTCATTGCCTATTAGCACCATCACCAGATTCAGGGATGGGAGTGGAGTGGCCAAGGGAACAAAAGCAGATGGGCTGTCAAGTGAGACTTTCATTTTTAATCCAGTCACATTCCACCAGTCTCTAAGTGCTTCCAAACTTACTTCCCAGTTTATACACACACACACACACACACACACACACACACACACACACACACACTTTCCCTCATCTACATACACACACAAATAGACACACTCCTATATTTTATCACTAGCAGCTGAATTGTAGTGCTCTTTTTTCATTCTGATGGCTCTAGAATAAACTACACTTCCTTTCAAATATTTTAGAACAGACCAGTGTGATGGTATATGTAAGCCTTTGAGGTTTCAGATAACTTATTCATGCCAGAATGGTAAACCTCTGACATAGTCTCCCTCCATCTTCCATCCTGTACATCCTTTCCAGATCATTGTCTTGAGCTATGGAGTTCAGATTTGGCTTTAGAATCTCCATTCAGGTTTCCAGGAAGCCATAATTAAATGGTAGTTTACATTCAAAATGAAATGTGTTGTGACACCTGCCCTGAAGTGTCTCAAGTTAGCCTTTTGACCATTCTTTCCTCTGTACTCTTCTTTTGCTTCAAGGGACATTCTCTCTGATTATCTAAACCAATTTAGACCTCCAGTACTCCCTTTATCCTTGGGCAAGTGGGGTTCATGACCTGGTCATTGCACTGTAGGAAAATGAGTTTGGAGTCCTTTCCTCAAAAAAAAAATGTCTGAACTCCTTTTTAGTTGCTGAAATGAGTCAGAGTTGACAATACCACTAAAATCAGGCCTCCTAAATTTGTAGAAGGAACTTCATTCCCTTCATCCCTATTTTTCCTTTCCCCCATTCAGGGTATCTTGACTATCTTGTGCTTGAGTCAACCAGGAACTCCGGGATGTCTCATGGTTATGTGGTCAGTTCCCAGTTCTAGGAAAGTGATCTGGAGAGCAGATCATTCCTGCTGCCTTATGTGTTATTTCCTTCACAGAATCATGCAAGATTTGGCCCCTACATGGTGCTGACATGCTGTTTTTTCTGACTCCAATTTCTTATTTAGATCAAGGCTTCCCCACAGTCTTCCTGTAATGTTAATATCATTTGTGTTATATTGCATTTTTCCTTCCTCCTAATTTCTAACCTCCCCTTTTTACTGCAGGAAAGGAACACTTTCTTTCCAATATTTTTGCTGACAAAACTTACTTGTCCTAGTCCTGGTGTTATTGGAATCCACTGTCACTGATTTCTTAAGAAGGGACATTGACCTAATATAGGTCAACGAGATTTAAGAAGAAGTCTACTTGGGGTCTTCTAGTAAGGATTTCTTAGCTATTAAAAAGGAAAGCAAGTTATAACTTCCCTTGTAAGTTGAAAATATCTAAGTTGAAATTGTGTTTAATGCACCCAATCTAGCAAACATCAAAGCTGAACGTAGTCTATCTTATTTTTTTTTTTTTTCAGGAGGGAAAACAAGTCTTTTTTTTATTTTTTTTTTTACAAAGAGTTTATTGTCAAATTAGTTTCTACATAACACTCAGTGCTCATCCCCACAAGTGCCCTCCTCCATGCCCATCCCCCCCTCCCCCCCCCCACATCCATCAGTCCTCAGGTTTTGTCAGCATTCAAGAGTCTC